>NC_051308.1:247068138-247250221 GCF_015220235.1 Choloepus didactylus
CCCGCTCCCCCACTCCCCCCCCCGCTCCCTCCACTCCCCCCACTGCCCCGTTCCCCCCACTCCCCCAGCTCACCCCACTCCCCCCACTCCTCCCGCTCCCCCCGCTCCCCCTCCCCTGCTCCCCCTCTCTCCCCAACTCCCCCAACTCCCCCTACTTCCCCGACCCCCCTCTCCCCGCCCCCCTCCACCCCTTCCTCCTTCCACCCACCCACCCTCCATCCCTCCTTCCATCCGTCCACCTGTGCTCACTGCCCCAGGTGCTGGTCTCCAGGAAGGCTTAAGGATTGGGGCGTTTTCCTCTCTGGATGGGAGGTGCAGCTATTCGTGAAGCTGAGAGCCCTGCTTAGTGTCCCCAACCTGTAGCAGACACCCCCTCTTTTCTCCATGCCACCAGGGGATCCACGAGGAAGGGAGGGGTGGAAAGGGCTTTTCTCGGAAGCCCCAGGTTAACTCCAGTGACAGGTCGTCTTCAGAAGCCCTGCTCAGTCCCCACGTGGCCACGGGGAGACGGTCGCACCACCAGCTCCTTCCACAGCCTTCGAGCTGGCCTCCCCGCCACAGGGCAGCCAGGGCAATCATTGCAAAACTTGGGTCAGATCGCGTCACTCCCCTGCCCAAAACCCTCCAATGTCTTCTCATTTTGTGGAAGTCAATGCCCTGTAGACAGACGAGTGGACACCGGCCTGCAGGAATGGACTCGCACGTATGTGCCCCGGTCCACGAATGAGGGCCCCACGATGCCTTAGCTGTTTTCAGTGCTGGGCCAACTGGGTGTCCACATGGAAGCAAAAAGTTCCACCTGACTTCTCTCTCCCACTGTCCATAAAAATCAAGACCAGGTGCATTGCAGACCTAAATGTGAAAGGTAAACCAAACAAGAATATCTTTATGACTCTAAAAGGACAGAAGAAGTGCTAGCCGTAAAGGACATTTTACACAAACCGGGCCACATTAAAATTAAGAACTTCTGTTTATCAGAAGACACTGCTAAGAGAACGAAAAGTCAAGGCAGAGAGGAAGAAGAAAGTCACAATGCCAATATTCTGTAAAGAACTCTTCCCTAGAATATATAACATGCCTACAAATCTGCAAGAAAAAGGCCGACAACCCCACAGAAAAACAGGCAAGAGCATCAAACAGACACTTCACAAAGAAGTTATACAAATGGCCAATACCTCATTATTATTGAAGAAATGTGCATTCTACCCACGACGTGTTACCACCCCACTCCCAGAATGCCCAAAAGGAAAGGGCCAGGCCAAATGGTGGTCAGTGAGGACATGGGGGCCGGCCACGGTGCTCATTGGCACGACAGCTTTGGAGACCCGTCAGGCAGGAGCTTCCAAAGCGGAGCAAACACGTGTCCTTTCTGGATGTGCACGTGTGTTTGTCCAACGGAATGCTCGAGGGTGTTCCGAGCAGCTCTGTTTCTCATGGCCCCAAACCGGAAGCCACTCAACACCCTCCAGAGGGAGACGTGCGTGTGTGGTGGGACACACCCCGAACCCCAGGGAGGGTCGCGGCTCCAGCCGGGCTGGATCCTGCTCTGGGCTGCGGGCGGTGGTCACACACGTGTGCTGCTTGCTGGGGACCCCCCGGTCCTGCCGCACTGCCTCCCTCCGCTCTCCCCCACTCCACGTCCCCACATGTGTCCCCACCCCCAGCGTCCCCCAGACCCTGGCTCTCTGTCCTTGGCTCCGATGCCTGCCGCCGCCCGCTGGGAAACCCCTGCTCTGTGCTGCTCTCGTGGAGTGTTGGTGTGGGAAAGCTGCCGTCTCCTGCTGACCCCCCATTTTCTCCACTTGCCCTCAGGCCAGGTGAGGACGCAGGTGTGTGCCACAGGGACCTGCCCGGGGGAGGCGGAGTGAGCCTCCAAGAGCAGGACTGCCCGGAGGGTTCCGGAAGGCAGCGGCAAGAGGAGCACCCAGCACCCACACGTTGGAGCTTCGGACCCACCTCTGCTGCCTGCTGGCTCCCCAGGAGGAGCCGCCCTGCACCACCAATGCAGGCACCCGAGTCTGTGCAAAAGTGTGGGGTGGTGGGCAGCACCGAATCACCTGCACGGGCTGCTGTTCTTGGGGTCTTCAGCCCACTTCCCTTCCCTGGCCCTCCTGACCCTCTCCAGTCGCGTCTGGGGCCCCCAGTGCCCCACCCAGTGGCCAGCAAAGCCACCAGTGGAGGGGTCAAGTGAGCCCCTTGAGGTTGGATGAGGTCAGCAGGGGTCCACAGGTTTGCCAGGAACATTCTGGAACCCAGCATTTGCCCACCTCATAGCTCTGTAACTCCCTGTGCACCCTGTCGGCACTGGGGCCTGGGCCCTGTGGGTGCAGTAAGGTCCGGGCCTTCAGCACGAGTGGGGTCACTTCAGGAGGAAGCTGGAGTGGGCTGGGGTGGGGGCAGCCCGTGCCACCCTGAGGCCCTGGCCAGCCTCTGCCAGCCGCTGCCCACCCCAGGAGGGAGCCCCTCACGCAGCTGGTGGCTCCTCAAAGGCCATCTATTTGCAGTCTGCACTTGGCGGCCGGCGGCAGGCCCATGTGACCGGCCGGGACGGGGTATTTTGGGCAGTGGGGGTGGGGCTGTGGCTGTCCAGCTCCAGGCCTCCCTGGGACAGGCCATTTGCTCGCCCGACCTGCTGCCCCCACCTGGCTGCCGAGTCCCAGGTAGGGCTTGGTTGGCCCCTCGTTCCCGCCCATGGGATCCCAAGGGTGGGGGCCCCTAGAGACGGTCCCAAGGGCTGGAGGGCAAGGTCCGTGGGCTTCTCAGCCTGGCCGACCAGAGGACACACACCCCTCACCCCCAGGGCCTGGTGGTGACTGAGCAGAGCCCAAAGGGAAGCTCTCCAGGGGCCAGATGCTAACATGCCCAGCCAGCTGGGGTCACCTTGGGTTCCCCACAATAGGGCAGAGGGAGGGCAGGGTCCTGGGCAGCCGGGCAGGCCTGGGTTGGGGTCCAGATCTGAGTGTGGCCCCAGAGGGCTGCTGGGGGCCCATCTTGTGACCCCCCTGCCCGGGCGGGGCAGACACCCATCTGCTCTCCCCGCTGGCCCCTAAGCAGAGACCAGAGGCTCAGCTGCCCCGGCCAAGGCTGGTGGAAGGTCAATGTTGAGGGCTGGGCGTCTGCTGGGCACTGCAGCCCCTCGCCCAGGGCCAGCAGCCCCGGGAGGACTGGACCCAGGGGGTGGTTGTGTTTGAAGATATGAAGGGAGCCGCTCCGGGGCACACGAGGTCTGAGGGCACTTCCCTAACATAAAACGACATTCGACTTCAGAGGCAGTGCCAGAGCATTTGATTTGTTCACAAAACCATCACCGGGGATGGGATCCATTCCGAAACAGTGAGCGGGTGGAGGGTTTGCTAACTCGAGAGAGACACTCGCCTCCCTCTGGCGTTCCCTGCTCTGCTTTCCTTCAGTGTGGAGATGGGGTGCAGGCACCCAAACCAGGGCAGTGGAGGGCGCCCCGGGGAGCAGGCGGGGAGGCGGCCGTGTGAGCCGGCCGCCACCCTGGACCTGGGTCCCTGACCCGCCCACCCCAGGCCTCTGTGACCTGAAATGGAGAACTTTGAGTACAGCGTCCAGCTGAGTGACCAGGACTGGGCCGAGTTCTCGGCTGCCGCTGACGAGTGTGGCCTCCTGCAGGCTAGCCTGGCCTCTGGGGATGAACTCCTGTCCAGTGACATTGACCAAGGGGACAGCAGTGGCGGCAGCCCCCCAGGGCCCCCAGCCCTCCCTGGGCAGCCTGCTCGGGGGGGGTGGGGCTGGCCAGGCCGTGAGGAGGAGGAGTGCCTGGACGCCCGGCCGTGGGCCAGCAGGTGGCCATGTGAGCCCGTCCTGGCCCTTGGGGCCAGTCAGCAGACGCCCGGCACGTCCACACGGTCAGGAGCCCAGCGGCCCCTCAGCTTCTGCCCCCCCAGCCAGTCGGTGTCCATCTCAGGCTCGGCGTCTTCCAGAGACGACATGCAGAGGCTTCTGCAGGGGCCAGCTGCCGGGGGACCTACCTCTAGCCCAGCTGGCGAGCTCCCTCCATGCCCCGAGCCCCCCGGCCACAGCGCCTCCACCCAGGGGCCCCCCAGCAGCCCTGGGGCCCCGAGGAGCCCCGGCAGGAAGAAAAAGCTCACAGCAGGGGCCAAGAAGGCTTGGCGGGCAGGAGCTCCGGCCCCTGTGCCCCCTCAGCCGGGCTCTCCGCTGCTCCTGGAGGCCAGGCCTGGGGAGGGCCCCTGCCCGGCTGAGTCTAGGATCCCACTTGCAGCTGCCCTCCTGGGGAAGGGTCTTGCAGGAGCAGCGGCAGAGCTGAAGGCAGGAGCCAGGCTGAATGAGCTGGGGCCAGACTCGGCCCAAGCCCCCGACCCTATGCAGGTGCCCCAGCAAGATCTGTCTACACCTGCCCCCATGACTGAGCAAGGCAGAGATGTGGAAGGGGTGCCCCCCAGAGCTGAGCTACACACAGTCTCTACACCTGCTCAGGAGGCTCAACCCAAGGTGGCTCTGTCTACACCCAGCTCCAAGCCTCAACCTGTGGTTGCTCTGTCTACATTGAACTCCAAGCCTGATCCGGACCTGGCTCTGCCTACACCTGGCTCCAAGACTAATCCAGACGTTGGTCTGTCTACACCTGGCTCCAAGCTTCAAACTGAGGTTGCTCTGTCTACATCAAACTCTAAGCCTAATCCAGACGTAGGTCTGTCTACACCCAGCTCCAAGCCTGATCCAGACCTAGCTCCATCTACATCCATCTCTAAGCCTAATCCCGACCTAGCACCGTCTACCTCCGGCTCCAAGCCTCAATCCGAGCTTGCTCCATCTACACCCAGCTCCAAGCTTAATCTGGACATGGCCCTGTCTACACCCATCTCAATGGACAAGCCAGAAGTGGATTCTACTGTGCCTGTCTTAGTGGCAATCCCACACAAGAATGTGCCTCACCCTGCTTCCCAGGCCCTGCCGGATTTGGGGGTGTCCACACCTGGTCCCAGAGTTGCAGTGGCTGCCCCTTGCTGGCCCTCCATTCCCCGGGCTGCACCTGACGTGGGAGGGCCTGAACCTGCCCGGACGGCCGAGCTGGCTCCGAGCCCTGTTAGGTCTTCACAGGGGCACCAAGCAGAGCCCCAAGCGGAGCCCCCCGCTGGCCCCGCCCAAGTCCCCAGGAAAAAGAAAGTTCGCTTCTCTGTGGCGGAGCCCAGCCCCGAGGAGCCAGGGCCAGGAGAGGCCCAGGGCCCACCCTTGCCAGCCGCAGTCCAGCCTTTGGCCCCCAGGACAGCCGTGGGGGGCCGCGGAGGGCCCGGGGCCTGGGATGCCGTGGCTGTTGCACCCTGGACCCTGCAGCCCCGGGTCCACGGGCAGCTGCCTCCCCCCGCCTCCTCGTCCTTGAGGGGCTCCAGGCCAGGGAGCAGCTTTGCACTGACCGTCCCTGAGGTCTATGACTTTTTGTTTTGTGACACCATTGAAGAGGAGGCCGAAGACGCCGAGGAGGCGGCAGCCCATCAGGCCCTGGCCGATGTCCAGTGGCCGGACACCTGTGAGTTCTTCTTCTGGGACTGCCAGGCCCAGAGGTCAAGGCCACGAGGGGGCTGCTCCCAGGACCCAGCCCCTCTGCCTGGGGACGCCGTGCCCATCTCCATCCCCGAGGCTTACGAACACTTCTTTGGGGAGGAGGGGTGGTCAGGGGAGCTGGAGCCGGCTGCCCTTCGCCAGCTGCAGGCTGTGGAGCCCTCCCCGTCGGGCCCCCAGCACGTCGGGCCTGGTGTTGAGCCCAGTCCAGCCGCAGCACAGGAGCCCGGCCCGGCAGTCAGGTGGGCAGGTGCGTGTCGGAGCGGGCTCCGGGGAACACACTGTCCGGGGAGCTGAGCCAGGAGGGCTGTGTGGGAGGAGCCCCGGGTAGGGCCCATGGGGACAGGGCTGGACGCCGCTCAGAGCTGGCAAAAGGGCCTGCTGTAAGGGGTGCACCAGCCTTGGCCATCTCAGGGCTCGGGGCAGAGCAGGACGGGCCACTCACTGCCCGCTCGGGCCCAACTCCCCCCACCACTGTCCCGTGCTCTGCCCGAGCCCCAGGGGGCGGGGGCCGCTCTCACCCAGCCAGGCGCCCGGCCGAGCACACGTCACCTCTGGAAACAGTCTACAGACCAGGAAAGTCAGCCTGGCTCAGCCATGCCACGTGCCAGCCTGTCCCGGGGGAGAGCCATAGGGCAGCCGTGTCCTGCCGTGGAGCAGCTGGCACAGACACTTGCTTCTCTTTCCCAGGAGGGCCCCGGGGTCCCCTCCCCTCCTTCACCTTCAGCCAGAATGACATGTGTCTGGTGTTTGTGGCCTTTGCTACCTGGGCAGTGAGAACGTCAGACCTGCACGCCCCAGATGCCTGGAAAACAGGTTTGTGGGCCTTGGGGGGGACTACTAACGGGAGCCAGAGCCAGGCCCCGCCTGCGGCAGCTGCGTCCAGAGTCCCTGCTGGGGCAGGGGGGAGGGCGTGGGGCCGGTCCCCCGTCCTCGCTCCTCCTGTTGGAGGCTTTGCAGGCCCAGGCGGCGGCTGGCCTGGAGCTCAGCAGTGCGGCCCTTCTCTCCTGCAGTCCTGCTGGCCAACATCGGAACCATCTCGGCCATCCGATACTTCCGCCGGCAGGTGGAGGGGGGACGCCCCGGCCCCGGCCCCAGCTCCTAGGAGCCGGGCTCCACCCAGAGTGACGGCCGCATGCGGAGCTGGCTGCGTGGACCCGGGACGAGTGCACTGCCTTCCAGACTCACCCCTGGACCCCTGCCTCCCTGCAGGGCCAGTGTCCTGGGTCCTGGTTCCCTCCAACTCCAAGGGCCCAGCCAGTGACCTAAGCCAAGGCCACCCCCTTGGGAGTGAGGGTTCTGGAGGTGTGGGCAGGTCAGGACTGAGCAGGGAGCTAGTTAGTAGGGTTGCCAGATTTAGCAAATTAAATTTCAGGGCGCCTAGTTAAATTCGAATTTCAGACGTGCAACATTTGGGGCACACTTACGCTAAGAAATTACTTGCTATCTAAAATCAAATTAAATGGGCATCCTGTATTTTACCCAGCAGCCCTAGTTAGGGGCTTTGGGATTAGGGGGTCAGAAGAGGAGCAAGCTGTTGGAGAGCTGGGCAGAGGGGGTGGGCTCAAGGCCCGGGGGCAGGAGGCAGGGGTTGGCGAAGATCTCTGAGGCTCTCAGACCCCTGAGCCCCAAGAGGCCACGGCCAAGGCCGGCTCACAAAGGCCGCCTCGGCAACCCGCCTGCGGCAGTGAGCAGGTGCCCTGGAGGCCACGAGGGGCCAGCAGCCCCCACAGGGCCAGGGCATGGGGGGCAGAGTCTTGTGCGCCCCGCTGCAGGGCCCTGGGTGGAAGGAGCAGGGGTGGAGGGCTGGGGCATGTGGGGCGACCCCGGAGGCTGCCCATGGGGTGGCTGTCTGGTGGCAGGGGGCTGACAGGGAGTTGAGGTGGGTGGGAGGGGGCTTGGGGCTTCCTAAGGGGCCCCGGGTCGGGAGCTGAGTGGGCATCCGGCCGCGGGTGGGCAGGTGCTCAGGGCCCCCGGACGTCACTGGGGGGCTCTTGGCCACTGAGCAGGGAACAGGCAGACATGAGCAGCAATTAAACCTCCTTCTTTCCTCCTCGTTTAGTGGCCGTCAGTGTCTCCCCAACAGCCTCGTCCCCCCACACGTCCAAGCCAGCTGTGACCCTCCCTGCCTCCTGCTGTCACCCCTGCAGCCCTCGGACCCCTGCCCCTCCCACGCCCTTCACAGGCCCTCTGACCTCACGCCTGCCTGCTCGTTCCCAGGTGCAGCACCCACTGGCTTCCCTCCCCCTTCTTCCCGGGGGGCACAGCTGAGGGACCCCACCCTGACACCCTTCCCAGAGCTGCAGTCTGGCCAGGTCAGCCAGGGCTGGACCCTCCAGCTGCTCGCGGTGCCAGAGCCCAGAGATGGGGTCCTCCCCCACTTCTGGAGACCCCCTCGGCTTTCCGGGAATCCAGCGTGGGCTGAAGGTCTGGTGGAGGGATGCCCGGGACCCTGCAAAGAAAGACCCCGGCCCTGCTCAAACCCCCCCAGGCCCGACGCCGGCAGGTTGCTGCGGAGGGTCCCGGGCGTCAGATCCACTGGGTCAGGCACACCTCAGCCTCGGGCGCCCCGAGCCGGGTCCCCTTGCGGTGGGGCGTGGGCAAGGCCTTGTCCCCGACGCTGTCGCGGCCTGGGTCTTTGTGCCGCCGGGGGGAGCGGCCACCTGTGGGGAGGGCAGAGTGGACGCCACTGTGGGAAGTGAGCTGGGAGCCCGAGCCCGTCCCGGAGGGAGGCGGCCCTCACTCACCTGGGGGAGGTGGCAGGGGCGACCCTTCCCTTGCAGGTGAGACCTGGGGGCCCCAGACCCTAAGTCTGAGAATTGGGAGCCCAGGCCCGCAGCCCTGGCCTGAGCCCCCGGGGGAGAGAGCTGGGGGTCCGTCCGAACCGCCAGGCCTTCTCTGTCCTTGGCCGCTGGCCCTGCGGCTTCCCCTCCCCGCAAACCCCTCACCCGCATCCGCCTGCCTCCTCTGCACCCCCCGTGCCCCGTCCTGCTGACCACCTCCCTGTGAGCCCCTTTCCTGAGTCTCTGCCCTGACCCGTCTCACCCCGCCACCACCTCTCCTGGGTCTCCAGGCCCCAGGAGGCCCCCACACCACCCCTCGAGCCTCACTCAGACTGGGGAGCTGCTACTCACGAGCTGAGGGGAGTTGGGGGGCCGTGGTCCCCCGTCCTTGCAGAGGCCTCTGTGCCTCTGAGAGGCTCCCTTCTTGGGAAGCAAATGGGGGTCTGGGCAGCTGGAAGGGCCAGCGCTGGGGTTAGAGACAGGCACAGACACGGGGACGGAGGGAAAGGCGCCTGAGGGCTCCAGGCCAGGAGAGCCACACGCTGCACTGAGGAACTGACGAGAAGGCTTTGGTGACCTGAGGCTTCCGAAACCCCCTTAGCCACCCATTACAGCCGGAGCAGAACTCAGGCTGCGAGCACCTCCCGGACCCCAGACTGCGGGCACCTCCCCGACCCCAGGCTCTGGGCACCTCCCTGACCCCAGGCTGCCTGTACCTCCCTGACCCCAGGCTCCGGGCACCTCCCCGACCGCAGGCTGCCGGCACCTCCCCGACCCCAGGCTCCGGGCACGTTTCAGCCCTTTTGCTCACAGCAGGAAACTGACCTCGCCGAGGTCCCGGAGGTCTGTGAGCTTGTGGTGGGAGGTGGCAGGTGGGGTGTAGGGGTCGGCGTACAGTGGGGAGTGCGGGGTCTCTGGAGAGCTGTCTGGGTCCTCCAGGCCCTCCTCCAGGCTCAGCTGCAGAGAAGCAGCCGGAAGGGACTGGTGGCCTCCGCCCTGTGCGGCTCCAGGACCCCCTGGCTGGAGAGAGCCCGAGAGGCAGGCCAGGGTGCGGGGCCAGGGAGGGAGGTGGGGGCACGGAGCTCGTCTCGGGGCCCACCTGGGTGAGGTTCAGGTCCAGGTACAGAGGGGTGGCTGGACTGGGCCCCTCACTCCGGGCCTTGCTCCTGGGGGACCGGCTGCTGCCCCCACGTTTCAGCTCTGCCCTCCGCTGGCTGATGCTGGTGCAGCCTGGGTTGGCTTGGACCTGTGGGAACCAAGGGCCTTCCAGAACATTCCCTGCAGCCCTGCTCCCTTACAACGCTCTGCATGGATCTCCCTCCAGTCCCATGGAAGCAGGGTCCAGGCTCACATGGGCCTGCTCTCCCAGACTCAGCGGGCAGCACCCCAGAATACTCACGGCTCCAGGCTCCATGCACTCAGGGAGGGAGTGGCTGGGGTGGGTGGAGGTGGACGCTGGGCATCCCGAGCCCCAGCTGGTCCTTCCATCGGAGGAGAGTGAGCCTCGGCCACTGCCTGTCACCTGGCAGCCAGAGGGTGAGCCGGGCGGCAGGACCGCTTTCCCTGCCCGGCCCCCTCCAGACCCTCCCTTTGCTGCCCATCTTTACCCTGCCAGAGACCCGAGCCGGGGAGGGGGATGACCCCAGGGCTGCCCACTGCCCCTGCCGACCCCCTCACCAGGAAGCCCTCGGGGCTGGGCAGGGAGGGGCTGCCATCCCTGAGAGACACGGAGTGCAGGCAGCGGAGCCAGTGGCCGCGGTCCTCCCAGCTGGCGCACAGCACGCGGATGGAGTTGATGAGGCGGCCTGGGCACACGGGCACAGAGGCGGTGAGCGGCGGGCCTGGGGGGCTGTGACCCCACAGGGCCGGGCAGACGGCTGGGAGGCCAGGGTCAGGCCAAGCCCACCTTCAATCAGGAAAGAGCAGAGATGCTTCTGCTTCTCCTCCACCTTGATGGCGACCGCGCTGAGTGGGAGCTCCCCCTGCAGAGGGCCGGCAGCAGACGCCTCAGGCCGGGCCCCCAGCCCCAGCACCCGATCCCGCCCTCCCTGCGGGGCTGGGCATTCGGAGGCCTGAGCAGGGTGAGGGGTCCCACGGTTCTCAGAGGCCGTGCCCCCAGGGGGTGGGCCGCTGGCCCTGGAGGACCCTCTGGGGTGACGTGGGTGCCCAGGGCAGGGGCTCCCCCCTCCTCTGACCAGACAACAGGGCAGCCCCTTCCCCACTGGCCCCGTGCAATGGGCGCCTCCTTGGGGCGGGGGGCTCAGCCCACCTTGAAGCAAAGTCCTTCTGCCTCCTCGGAGAAAACCACCAGGGAGCTCGGGTACAGGACCAGGAGCCGCTCATGCTGCTCCTGTGGCCATGGGGCAGAGGGGGAGACAGGCTGCTGGCACCAGGGCCTGGCCCCTGCCACCCTGCTGGCCACCCACCCCCTGCCCACCTGAGAGGGCAGGTGCTGCAGCTTGACCCTCGAGGCGCAGATGGCACCGTCCACCGCCTCGCGCCCCGACACGGTCCGCAGCCGTGTCAGCCGGTGCTGCAGGGTGCAGGAGAGCTGTTCTCTGGGGGGGCCTGGCACGGGGGGGTCAAGGGCAAGCCGAGGTGGGGGCGGCAGGGCGGGAGGGGCGGGGGTCCCGGCACTGACCTGTGGGGAGGCCGAGTGGCAGTGCCACAGGCCCCCAATGAGCGCCATCTGCTTCTCTAGGTGGTAGAGCCAGGAGACCAGCTCGGCTTCGCTGGGGCACAGCACGAGGAGGGGGGCTGGCAGCGGGCCTGCGGGTGGGGGCAGGGTGCACTGGGGCCCGGGGACCTCCCACCCCTGGGTCTGTCAGCCCCAGCCGGCCTCGTGGGGGGCCGGGTCAGGGCAGAGGGCTGGGGTGGGGGCACATCTGGGTGTGGGGTGGTGGCTCCCGGGGATGCTGCGGGCTCCCAGGGGCCACTCAGGCCCCCTCCCACCTGTGATCTGGAAGGCGTGCTCCTTGCTGGGGCCCTCCAGCCGGGAGACGCTCAGCTCAGTCAGAGGCAACAGCCCCTGCAGGGCACAAGGGTGGCGGGGAGCCAAGGGCAGAGGGGCTGCCTGGGACCCCACCAGTCTCCCCTCAGCTCTCCCCCACCTGTAAGGTGAGTCCTTCTGAGCCATGGGCCTGGAAGTACAGGTGGGAGGGGAACAGCTCCAGGTAGCAGTCGCCGGTGTCCTGGGGGAGAATGGGGCCAGCTGCCGGTCTGCGGGTCTGGGGCCAGGGCCCCCTGAGGATGCCGCCCCCGAGAGCACCCCCTGGCTCAGCCCACCTGGCTGTGCGGGAAGCGCAGCTGCACCTTGGCGTAGTGCACGACTTGGCCCAGGTCCCTCACGGGGACCCCCCGCTGCCCCTTGGACACACTCGGGAGCAGCTGGTCTGGGTTTTCCCTCCGATGTCCTTGGATGTCCTGGGGGGCAGAGCTGGGCTGAGATGGGGGGCTCTCCCGCTGCAGGCACACGCGTGCATGCAACACGTGCATGCAGCACGTGCATCCACACACACACACCGCTACTTGTGCAGGTTGAGTCACAGGTGTGCACCCACAACCATGTACATCCCAGGAACATGTCCACTGCACACACACATGCTCATGCAGCCCCCGATGCACACGTGCACACTCACAGAGGGCCCCTGACCCAGGCGTGTACACACAGGTCCTGACACGCTCCCATGCACGCTCACAGCCGCGGAGCCATGTGGTTTGACTGTGGAGACGGGCAGTTTGGACTCAGTGTCGTTATCCTGAGCTGTGTAACCTCGTTGGAGACTGAACCTCTCCAGCTCTGTCTCTCGCGAGGGGTCCGGGGTGTCCAGGCGGAGGACGTGTGAAGCCCTCCCAGTCTCAGTGTACACTGTAAACGCTGGAGGCCTGGTTCTCTAACACAAAATCCCGACTTCTGGCATTTTCCCATCTCCGGGCTGCGAATTTCCCCGCGGAGGTCAGTGCACGCAGCATTGGCCAGTGATGTCCAGCCAGCTCTGAGCCGGGGCGGCCCCTCCCGACTGCACTGCTCCACCGGACACACAGTGGACCCTCCGCTCCCCTCTGCGGCGCCCAGCCCTCCCCCAGTCCCTCTCTCCCCACTGCTGCCGCCCCTCTGTCCCTCCTGCCCTTCTCTTCTTTCTCTCCCTCCCTTTCCCTCCATCCCCACCCTCCCTCCCTCCTCTCTCCCTCCTCCCCCTTCAGGACTCTCTTCCGAGGAAATCTCTGCGATCTCCTTTCTCTGCACCCTTCTAAACTTCCAATCTTGCCTGATCTTTTTACCTTTACTTTTCTCCTTAATAGCAACCACAACCTAACTGGCTAGATCTCTTACTTATTTGTCTTGACATCGTCTCTGCCATAGGAATGCCAGCTCCACGAGAGAACCGGGATCTGTGTCCCTTTTGCTCATTGCTGTGTCCCCAGGGCCTAGGGGTGATTCCGTGCACGCTGCACAGGAGAAGGAGGGAGTGGGGAGGAGAGAGGGAGGGAGGGGGCATGGGGGAGGCTGGGAGGAGCAGGGAGGTCGGGAGGAGGAGGAGGGAGGCCCGGGAGGGGCAGGGAGGTCGGGAGGGGGAGGAGGGAGGGCTGGTGCTGGCACAGAGTCCCCTCTAAATGGAGGACCAGGTCATCAGCTTGAGCACAGGATGGGGCAGTGGCCTGGGACGAGGAGGGAGTGTCATCCTTGGCGCGGTCGGGTCGGGGGACATGCTTGCTTTGGGGCTGGCAGGGGCTGCCTGAAGGGGCTGCAGTGCCCTGGCCGGCCGAGGCACCCCTGAGCTCCCCGCACCCTGCCTTGGGTGTGCTCCCATGTCCACACTCACACCTAGCGTGGGAGCTGATGCCGGGTGGGGCCCTGAGAACTGGGCCACGGAACCAGATCTGCATGTGGCCGCCTGGGACGGCTCAGCCCAGCACAGCAGCGTCCGCTTGGAAGTAACTCACAGAGGGTGGACGCAGTGCCCAGCCCCGGACCAGCGCGAAGCCTGACAGGCCTGGGCCAGCCCGCCTTGGCCCACCCACATGGAGGGGTCCCCCGGCTGCCAGATGCCCACCTCCTGCCCCTGAGGGAGCCCGGAGGTGTGGGGTGAGGGGTCTCTGGGAGCCCCCCACAGCCAGCCACCTTGCAGGGATGGTGTGACGACAGTCAGAGGCCGAGAGGACGGAGGCTCGGCCGGAGTGCAGCCCCCAGGCGGGCAAACGGTGGCCACTGCCGCCCAGCCTGGCTCATCCTGCAGCTCCACCCAGGGGAGATGCCCCCCGCCGAGTCGGTACGGCCCCCTGGAAGGGAGTTGCAGTGGGGGTCCCTGTCAGCCCTGGAGCCCGTGCTCCTTGCCAACCAACGCCCGCTGGGTGGGACAGTGGCCCCGGCCCCTCAGGGTCGGGTGTGGGGGACGGTGGGAGGCAGTGGTGGATAAAGAGGATCGTGGAGGATAGTGAAAGGGTGGCGGGGAGGTAGTGGAGGTGGTGGGGGCAGTGACAGGTAGGGGACAGGAGCAGCGTGCAGGGGGACACTCAGCTCTTTCCACCAAGGGTGGCCTGTGCTCGGAGGCCCTTGCTTTGGCCTCAGCTCTTTATTTGGGGAGGGAGGGGCTGGGGGGCACGCCCACCACAGGGGTGTTTGGGGAGGAACCGGCCGGAGGAGGTGGAGGCTCCTTGTCCGCCCTGACCCGACTCTGAGTGACCCGGGGCTGGGGGGCCCACGGCTGCCCCCCGCGTGGCCCTGCTGCTTGCACGGCAGCGGTCTGGAGTTGCGTGCACCCGGGCCGGCTGGCGGCTCTGGGGGTGCAGGGAGCCTCCTGCTGCGGCCCCGCCCGCCGCCCTGACTCAGCCGCCCGGTTTCGCCCGGGCTGTCGGCAGGACGCGGCCTCCCGGGGTGGGGCGCGTCTGCGTCCTCACTGGCCCGTGGCGGTGGCTCCCCCGGCTGACGGGAAGCAGCCAGGGTGCCCCTGAGCTGCTGGGGGCACCAACACCCCCGACCCGCGCCCCGGCCACCCCCGGCCCCTGGCCGCTCACGGCAGCCTGGCGGCCCCGCTCACCAACGCCGGGACATAGTAGAGGATCTTGTCGGCTGCGGAGCCCCCGCCGGGAGCAGCCTCAGGGCCGAGGAGACCTGCCAGCCTCCGGGAGCCGTCCTCTCTGGGGACAAGGGAAGGAGGGCTCACGGCCTGGCCCCCAGCCCCCTTGGCGCTGCCCGAGGAGGACGGGGGTGCCCTCCCTGACCCCACCTGTGTCCCTTCAGCGAGGGCTTCCTGGAGAAGGAGGACCGGAGTCTCCGGGGGGCCTGAGGGACGCAGTGGCTGTTCCCCATGGTGCCGGCGTCGGGCTGGCTGGAGCCAAGCAGCTGGGAGCGTCCCTGTCCCTGGGGCCGCCCCGCGCCCTCCCACCAGCAGGTGGGTCTCTGGTCCGGGGCGGGGTGAGGGCGGGGCCAGTCTGGTGGGACCTGGTCCCTGCAGGAGCCCAGAGCCCAGAGGCCCCCAGGAAGGCGGCTCAGCTGGGCATTGGGGACGGGCAGGTGGGCTGCTCCTCTGGTCGGGACAAGAGCCCCCATCTCAGCCTCCAGCTTGCATACAAGGGGCCACAGTTTGGGCCGTGTGTGGCTGTGTGTGCAGGCTGGGGGTGTTGGACCCAGGGCCCACCCCACTCCCCCTGGAGCACACATCCTGTTTCCACCCAAATCCCCAGTCTCTGAGTCACCAGTGACTGTGTGTGTGTGCTCATCCTCAGCCGCTGAAGCAGTTTGCACCACTGGGAGGCGGAAGCCGGGGCCCCGGCTTCCTCACCTGCCGCCAAGGTCGGGCCTGTGACAAGCTGTGCCGGCCTCGGGGAGAAGCCTCACATCTCCAGGCAGGACCAGGGTGGCAATGAGGCCTGCTGGAGCCTGGCTGCCCTCGGCCCCAGACCCAGACCACCCACACAGGCGAGGCCCCCAAGGCCAATGAAACCAACTGTCACCGGCAGGGGCCATAGACGGACACACAACCTCAGCCCATGGAGTCCAAGAAACAGTTTATTATTCAAGTCGGCTTGTATTGCTATGTCAGGTCCATGTGCACACATGTTATCACGGGTGTGCACAGGTGTGTGCATGTGCCCAGCCTAGCGCAGGGTCCGGGAAGGGGACACCACGCCACAGACCCAGGCAGGGAAGGAGAGACTGGCAGAGCCTGGGGGTGTGTGAGGTGCTGGGGGGGAGCTGCACCTGCTCAAAGGAGGTGGCTCCTCCTGGCCCCCCACAGCCTTGGCCCCATTGGTCCGTCCCTCCAGGTCTCCTGAGCCAAGCTCAGATCCCACTAACCTCCCTCTGCTCTGGGGCAGTGAACCTCCCCCTGTGGGGCAGCCAGCTGCCCGGGGCAATGTGTGTCCCTCCATCACCCCTCCAGGGAAGCTGCCGGGGTAGGGAGCAGGTGGGAGAACATCCGGAGGGTGGCTTGGCCCCAGAGACGCAGGAGGGCCCCACACATTTGGAGTAAACACACAGGTCAGTGGCCGCGGTGCCGCCCCTCACCAACAAATAAGTCAATAAATAAGTGAATCAACACGTGAATAAATAAGTGGGCCGCCCCAGCACACCAGGACGGAACGCAGGGATGAGGTCAGCCGGAGCCTGGACGGCCGGTGGGGGCGGGGGGCAGCTGGGCCGCCCGCGGGGGTTTAAGGCATGTAGCGCCGGGGCCTCCGGAGCCGCCTCCGGGTCAGAGGCTGGTGGAGGACACGGATAGCGTGGGCGAGGAGGGAGGCGGGAAGGCGAGCAGCTCCAGCACGGCCACCCCCACGCTGCTGCGCCGCGTGACCATGCAGGACGCCGCCACCCACTTGTTGGTCCGGGGGTTGTACTTCTCGATGGAGTTGAGGCTGGAGCTGCCATCGTTGCCGCCCACGGCGTACAGCCAGCCGTCCATGGCCACCAGGTCGTGTGTGCTCCTGCGGACGGGGGCGTGAGGGCTAAGCAGGGCTGGGGCCAGTCTGGGGGGCACCTGCCCTGTGGCGTGCAGCCCCCTGCAGACCTGCGGATGTTCATGGAGGCCACGCTCTCCCAGGCGCTGGCCTTGGGGCTGTATCTCTCCACAGAGTTGAGGCAGCTGGTGCCGTCGTTGCCGCCGGCCACGTAGAGCGCACCCTCCAGCACCGCCACGCCCGCCGAGCTGCGCCGGCTCAGCATGGAGGCCACCGGCACCCACGCGTTCACCTGAGGGACACCTGTGTCAGGCTGCTCAGGGACACCGAGGGTGGGGCGGGGAGGGAGACCGGGGACAACGTGGGAGCGTGTCGTACCTGGGGCTCGTACTTCTCCACGCTGGCCAGGTGCGACGAGCTGTCGTAACCGCCCACAGCATACAGGCTCCCATCTGTGGCAGTCAAAACACCCATCGTGTGCCATGCGCTGGGGCTGCCTGGGGTGGGGACCCCCAGGACACAGCCCAGCACCCACCGAGTGTGGCCACGCGCACATAGCGCCTGCGGGTGCTCATGGCAGCAACTGATGTCCACGTGCCCGTCAGGGGGTCGTAGCGCTCAGCACTGCGGGTGCAGAACCGCAGCTGACACCTGCGCCTGGAGAGGCTGGCAGGGGCGGCCGTGCCTGCAGGACCTGGGCGAGGGTCCGGCTGGGCCTGGGCCCCGGGGCCTTGGGGGGAGAGTCCAGAGGGGACCAGCGGGGGGGGGGGTGGGGGGCCTCCTCTTGGCCCCATCAGCGTGGCCTCGGTCTTGCCACAGCCCCATCCCTGCCTCCAGCCAACCACACGCGGCCCCCAGGCCTCGGCTGCTACCTGTTGAGGCAGGAGGCCCCGTCGTAGCCACCGGCCGCGTACAGGAGACCGTGCAGGGTGGCGACGCCCAGGCAGCTGCGCCTCGTGCCCATGGCCACCTCGGGCTGCCACGTGTTGCTCCCGGGGTCGTATGACTCCACCGAGGCCAAGTCTGAGGTCCCGTCGTAGCTGTGGGAGGGGCCCCCGCCAGTCACACTGGCCCGGCCGGTGTCCATGGGCCCCCGCAGCCAGCGGCCAGCCTCCGCCCACCCGGCCGCACCCCACTGCGCGCTCACCCGCCCACGGCATACAGCCGGTTGCCGACAGCCGCCACGCCCACCCGGGCCCGGCGCGTGGACATGGCTGCCACCACGTGCCAGCGGTCGGTGCGCGTGTCATACGCTTCGCAGTCCCCGTGGATGGCAAACAGGCTCCCACCACCTGGGGGCACAGGGGGCGGGCTCGGGGGCAGGTGTGCGGTGGGCACTGGGCATGGGGGCTGCCTCGCGGATGAGGGCGGCCAGGGCGGCACCCGGGGTGCGGCGTACCCACGGCGAAGAGCACGGGCCCAGCACCCTCGCAGCGCCGCGGCCGTGTGCGGCTGGTGCCCAGCACGCCCCGCTGCTCGGGGAGCAGGTGGAACTTGAGGGCCTCGATGAGCAGGTCCTTGCAGTCCGGGTGGTGCCTCACCAGGCTCTCGGCGTCCACGTGGCCGAGCAGGAAATCGCGGCTCAGTAGGGGCAGCCGCACGCACTTCATCAGCTGGGGGCCAGTGGGCGCCCCGGTCAGGCGGTGGGGACCCTGGGGGGCTCATGGCCAGCGTGGGGCTGTCCTACACCACCAAACCTTCCCCGGACGCATGCCTGCCCCTTCCCCGGCTCCAGGGGCCCCAGCCTTGGCCACCTGTGCCGCCTCTGGGGCCCCCGGCCCAGGCTCACCCGCGGGACATGCTGCCTCCGGGCCTCGACGTCATGCCTGACCCAGCTCAGGACAGCGCGGTAGACGTCCTCCTCGGAGGGCACATTCAGGCTGTCACTGGAGACCAGCTCCAGCACCTGGGGGTAGGGTCCTCAGACTGGGTTCTGGTGTCTGGGGAGGGGGAGGGGATCCAGGGAGCCCCGAGGGCACCTGGGAGCAATGTGGGGTCAGAGGATAACATTGGGGTCGGGAATAGACCAGGACACAGGTGGTGGGGAAGGCGCAGGGGCAAAGGTGAAAGCTGGGGGCAGGGGTTGGGAACCAGAAGCAGGGGTGGGGGTGGGGCCACGAGTTGCAGACTGGGGACGAGGACGGGGGCCAGGGCCAGGCCTTGAGGGTCTGACAATGGGGAGGGGCCTGCGGCCTCACCTGCTTCAGCGGCAACAGCATGAATTCCTCAGTCTTGGCCACGTCCACGAAGTGCTGGAGCACGTACCTGTGGGCGGCCTTGAGCAGGTCGCCGCATGAGTGTGTGTCGGCGAAGCCCCGGATGCCCAGGCAGTTGGACGGGTCCAGCTGACTCAGCAGGAACTTGCAGCAGGCGTCACGGACACCGTTCAGCTGCAGGAGGCTGGCAGCAGGGAGCAGGGTCTGCAAACAGAGAGTGGGGATGAGGCGGGAGCATGCACCAGGCGCAGGAGAGGGGCCCAGGGCGTGGCCTCACCTGCACGTTCCCCTCGCCCACCACAATCTCGGCCGTGTACGCGAACTGCACCAGCTGGTCCAATGCCTGGGGGTCGATGTCATGCAGCGTCACGTGCATCTGGCGGCTTTCACTCATCTCATCTGCGAGGACGGCGTGTCAGGCCTGTCCCCGTCCTGGGGAGTTGCCCAGCACCCCCACTGAGTGCCAAATGCCCATCCCAGCAGCCTCGGACTCACTTGGCTCCCCCTCCAAGCACCCCCAGCCCCCTGCAAGGTACCCCCAGCTTCCCCAGCACACATCTGCCAGTGCACCAGAGCACTGCCTGCTTCCCGGACTGTCCCCCAGTGCCCCCACCCCCGCCCCCGGCCCAACCTGGAGGGGCCCAGCACTTGCTTGTGAACATGGCATGGAAGTAGGGGCTACAGGAAGCCAGCACGACTTTGTGGGCTCGGATCTCCTTGGCAGCCACGTGCAAGACAATATCGCAGAGGATTCCGCGCTGCCGCATGCGGCTCATGGCCACGAAGGCGTCGTGGTAGTGCCGCTTGGAGTTGTGGGCCACGCTGTGGCCCTCACGGCTCAGCAGCTGCACCGCACCCTCCATGGGGGCCGCGGGCCGGGCCTGCCGGGGCCGGGCTCGCTCGGCCTCAGGGCTGTGGGTGGGACGGGGCTGTCAGGGCTGCCCTTCAGCAGGGAGCACCTCATACCAGCCCCCTGCCCACCCCGGGCCTCCGTCAGCACCCAGGACCTCCGCCCAGCCCCTTTGCCTGTGCCCAGCCCTGCCTGCCCAGCTCTGCCGCCCACCCCCCAGAGCCAAGCCAGAACTGCTTCTAACCTGCCCCAGGCACACATTCCGGCGCTTGATGTCCTGAGTGGCCACAACTTCGTTTGCTGTGACCCCTCGGTGAGCACTGGGCCCCCTCCTGCCCAGCCCCTCCTCGGGGGTGGGCTCCCCTCTGTCTGCCATTGGCTGCTTTTTCTGACCCCCACTGGCCTGTGGGCTCCTCTGCAGGGCTCTGGCGTCCCAGTGGAGAGGGCACACAGCAGGCTCGCAAGGAACACAGCTGGTCACTGGTCACCAGGCCCAGCCCTGAACCAGGCTCCTTCCACACACACACACAGCAGACCCGGCCGCATGGCCCCCCATCCCGTTCTGTGGACAGGCTGCCAGAGACTCCCGGGGCAGCAGAGAGGGGACAGAGCCTCCCGGGAACTGCCACCCTCGGGCGCCTTGCTCTCCACCTGTGGGGTGCGCTGAAGAGTGAAGCGCTGGGACTGGAGCGACGGGGACCCCCCAGGGGCCGTCGGGTCTGCAGCGTGCAGCCTCCTGCCAGGATCCGCCGACGCAACAGCTCTGTCCCCGCCCCGCCTGGTCCGCCCTCCCGCTCAGGCCGCACTGATGACCCGGGGTCCACTCGCGGCCCTGCAGACCCACTCGGTCCCCAGCGTCCACTGAGCTCCCGAGCCCGCCTTCCCGCGACCCCGACCCCACTCACGCCGGTGGCTGCGGCGGCGGCGGCGGCGGCGCCTCGGGCCCGGGCCCCGGGCTGCCGTGCTCCGGGCTCTGCGTCCTGCCGGCCGGGCGCTCGCTGCGCGGCTGCATGGGCTCGGCCGCCGGACCCGCCGCCGGACTCGCGGACGGACGCACCGACGGCTGGAGGGCTGCTCGGCGGCGGCGGCCCGCTCCGCGCTCACTCCCGCCGCCCGCTCGCCGGCGACCGCTGTTTCTCGGCGCCGCCCGCCTCCCGCGCTCCGCATTGGCTTTGGGCACGAAACGCGGACGCGGATCCTCTCGACGTCGCGGCGCCCCGAGCACCGCTTCCTCCAGGAAGGCGCCGGGTCCTCCCGCCCGCTGCCCGGGCTGGTGCTGTGACCCCGGGCGGGCCGCTTTGCCCGTCGCGCCTCGAATGCGTTCGCTCCATGAAACGATGGTTGCCAAATCCCAAGGATCGGGCCTCGCTCTGCGCGCCGCTGCCTCCAGGGGGGCGCACGACCTGGGGAGACCTGCCCAGGCCCCGTACGCGCAGCCGCGCCGTGGGGTCTGGACCCTCGGGGATCTCAGGCAGTGGGCGGGAGGGTGCCGAGCCCGTGTCCCCTACGCTTCTCCACCCCCAGGCCACCTTCCAGCCCCTGGGCTTTTGCACCTGGTGCTCCCCAGCAGCAGGGTGAGAGGAAACGCGGCCACCCCCTCAGCCCCAGCTGTCGGCGAGTGGACTCCCGGGGGGGCTCGCTGGGCTGGGGTACCTGGCACTCCGCGTGCGGACCTGTCCCGCGCGGATCCGCCCGCCCTCCGCCTCCTCCTGGAGGCCCCCAGCCCTGCCCAGTGTACAGCGCCGCCAGGTCCAGTGTACAAGGAGCCTCCCTGTTCCCCGCCGCACTTAGCCCCGGGCGAGCACGTCTCTCCGGGGTGTGGGTGCCGTCATGAAGGCGCATTTACTGTTTGGTCACTGCCATCACCGCGTGCCACGGTTCTTCCTACTGGACCATTGGCTTTTTGTTAGTGTTTTCTAAAAGCTCTTTGCTTATCAGTCTTCTCTGCTCGTAACCCCCCTTCCCCCGGGACCCATCTGTCCGCTGTCCAAGCGCCGTATCACCGCCTCCTGCCAGGGAGGCACGGCGGAATTCGAACCTGGGGGCTAGGCCCGGCGCCCAAGCTCTGCGGCCAGGCCCTCAGCGAATGCATGCGGGGCCAAAACTGGGCCACGGCCCGAGGTAGGCGGTCAGCGTCCCCGAAGACCGCGGGAAGGCGCACGCCGCCCCCTGCCCCACCGCCCGCAGCGCAGCGCGCCCTCCCGGCTGGAACTCGAGGGCCTTGGGTCTGAGAACCGCAGAGCCACCCGGCGGGGCGGGGAGGGGCGGGGCGAGCCGGGGCGGGGCCTCCCGGAAGGAAGTACGGCCAGCGCACGGCATTCTGGGGCCGGAAGTGGGGCGCACGCTGCGAGCCGAGCGCAATGGCGGCGGCGCGGAGCCGAAAGCGGTGAGTTTGGGTCCCAGGACCGATTCGGCCGGGGACCGATACGGGTCCGGGCGTCGAAAGGGCCGCCCCTCGCCCGGCATCCTGGGGCAGCCGGGCTGGCGGGGGTGTGACTCCGACGTCGTGGCTCGCAGGCGCCTGGCGGAGCTGTCGGTGGACGAGTTCCTGGCCTCGGGCTTTGAGTCCGAGTCCGAGTCGGAGTCCGAGGGCTCCCCGGGAGCGCAGACGCGGACGGCGCGCGGAGCGGCCCGGGGCCCGGATGGGCCAGGCGGGAGCCCCTCGACCAGGTGAGCAGGGCATCTCCCACAGGGCCGCGTGGCCAGAACCTCCTTCCTCGCCGTGACCCGCCGTGCCCGGGGATGCCGCACCTCTCCCCGGCGTCGGGGCTGAGGGCCTCTGACCCCTACCCCCGACTCCTTTGGTTCATTCATTGTCCGATCCGATGGTTTCTGGGTGCTTGCTTCGTGCTAAGTGCTATTGTAGGTTTAGCGGGAAAACAGGGAGGTTGCTTTCTGGTCTCACAGACCTTATTCTGGCTGGGGTGACTCAGGGGTTGTGGGGACAAATGTTATGGAGTGAAAGGGAAAGCAGTGTCTGTCTATGACAATAGGGAGCGTTGGGAGGCAGGGTGTGTGTTGCTATGTTAAAAGAAGTAAGCAATGGAAGATCGTTTGAAGAGATGATGTTTGAGCAGAGACATGGGAGTCAGCTACGAGTGCTGTAGCGCAAGAGCATTCTCACGTTTCAAGTAGCGGCAGCAGCAAAGGGCCAGAAGTAGGAGCCTGCCTCGGTGCTTGGAGACAGCGAGTGTGGCTGCAGGAGGGAAAGTGAAGGGGGAGTAGCAGGAGGTGATCCCAGGGAGGCAATGAGGAGCCAGGTCTCGTGGACCATGTAAGAGCTCCCTGCAAAATGGCAGATTGCCTCAGCGTTGTCAGCAGAGAAGTAACGTCAGGCAGCCCGTGATACAGAGGACCCCTCGGGACACTGTCTGGAACAGCCTGTAGGTTCAAGGGTGGCTTGTTGAGCGGTGGTGCCAGTTTGAATCAGTGTGGTAGCAGAGGAAGCTGAGGGACCTCCTGGAGAACTGCATGCTACATGTGAGCAATAGGAGAGAGGTTTAAGGCTAACCCCTGTTTTCTTCTGAGTGCCTGGAAGGACCAAGTGACCAATACCTGAGGCAGTGCACGGTGTGCATAGAACAAGTTTTTTTTTTTTTGGGGGGGGGGTTGCCTTCAGCCTAGTGTTGCATGTGTTCGGTTTGAGATACACATGTCAAAGTGTCCAGCTGAAAACATCAAGGAGGCCGTTGGATACGTGAGGCTGTAGCTTAGGAGGGAAACGAAGTATTCCCTGTTCTTGGGTTGTCGGTAGCCATTGTGGAGAGACCAGACCTATCCCCATAGCCTCTCAGTGAAGAGCAGCAAGCTGACAGTGTGGGGAGGGCAGGAAGCCTCCCTCTCGTTGGCTGTGCCTATCCATTGGGCTCGCTGACCAGCCTTCTCAGCAGGCGAAAAGGCCGTGCCTCTGAGCACAAGGACCAGCTCTCTCGGCTGAAGGACAAGGACCCCGAGTTCTATAAGTTCCTGCAGGAGAATGACCAGAGCCTGCTCAACTTCAGTGACTCGGACAGCTCGGAGGCTGAGGAGCCGCAGCTCCACACCCTGCCTGACGCTCTGGAGGTGCGGGTCTGGGCAGGCCTGGGGGAGGGGCACCGGTGGCCCCCACACCCTGCTGCCTCCCAGCCCTCTTGTGTTTGGTGCAGGAAGCAAGCGAAGAGGAGGATGGGGAGGACAGTGACAGAGTTCCCGGAGGACTGAAGGGGAAGAAGAGGGACTCTGTCCCAGTGACCCTTGCCATGGTTGAGCGGTGGAAACAGGCTGCAGAAGTGAGAATTGGCAGGCAGGTGGGGGGGGTTGTTCTCACGTAGGGCAGAGGTCTCTGCACATGCCTGGCCTACGGTGCCTGTGCTGGAAGGAGCTCTTCTCTGGGGCTTGGGTCTCTGGAGTTGCTATCAGCACAAAAGAACTGCACACGATCCCTCCTGTGTGCCAGGAGGTCCTGGGACTGCACCTTCATCTGGTCAGAGGCCCTGGGGGCTTGGCCTGTGCCCCTCCTGGCATGAGGCTGCTGCTCTCTCTTCTCTCTCGGGCTCCCTCCTGCCAAAAGTCCCCTATGGGTGGGACGTAGTCTCTCTTCTCTTCTTGGTTGGTGGAGCAGGGGCTGGGGAAAGGGTGAAGGGAAGAACTCAGTATGCCTTGGGAGCTGCCATGGCCCAGGTTCTGGGCCCCGGGCCCCCTCCCCTCCCTGGGGTCCCTGAGCTGCTTCCTGCTCTCATGAGGGTTCTGGATCCTGGCTCAGCAACCCGCACCCCTCCCCTCCTCTGAGAATGTGGCTGAGGAAGAGGATGCCTCACTGTAGGAGGCTCCCGGGTCCTGGGCTGCCTCCCTCTCAGCATCCCGGCCGTCCCGCCTCTGCAGCAGCCCACCCCTAAGCTCTTCCACGAGGTGGTGCAGGCCTTCCGAGCGGCAGTGGCCACCACCCAAGGAGACCCAGAAGGTGCCGAGGCTGGCAGATTCCAGGTCACGGATGGTGCTGGTGAGCTGGGGCAAGAGGAGGAGACCCAGGGTCCAGGCTGTCTGCTCTGTGCCGGGGTCTCAGCAGCTCTCGGGGCTCCCCTCGTTGCAGTGTTCAACGCTGTGGTCACCCTCTGTGTGAGAGACCTTGCCGGCTGCCTCCAGAAGCTGCTGTCTGGAAAGGCCCCACCGGGCAGTGGCAGGTGAAAGAAAGTGGGGTGCTCGTCCTTCCAGGCTCCCGGGGATGGGGTGGGGGGAGCATGTGGGCAGGGCTGGTGCAGGAAGGTAAAGCGGAGATGGCATTTCCTGAAGGGCAGGGAGGTTAGCAGAAGACGAGTGGAAGGTGGAGGAAGGAAAGGAACAAGAGCAAGTGGTGGTGGAGGGAGTGGGGTCCTGGACGGGGGGCGGGCACCAGGGAGGGGGCTTCAGGTGACATGAGGGCGGGCTGGTGGGGACCCTCTGGGGGCCCCGACCCTTTGTTCCTTCATGCATCTCAGGAGACTGCTGAGCACATACTGGGTGCCGAGTTCTGGGAAGGCTGAGGGAAACGGCCTTTGAGAAACTCACAGTGAGTGAGTCCTGGAAGTCTGCTTTTTCTAGGTGATACTGAACTTAACGAGCAGTGGAAACTCAGTTTTTCCCAAAGTGTTTATAGGCCAAAGGGTACCTGTCTGCAGTGCCAGACATTGGTGCCTGGCTTAGATCCCAGAGGTGCCTGGTGTGGGCTGAGGGGCCTGGGCTTTGTCTGATGCAGAACTTAGCCAAAGGAGTCGCGAAGGGAACCCTGCACATCTGTGCCTGAGGGAGGGAGCTGGAGGTCAAGGGGGCCTGGACTCTGTCAGGGAGGGCGAGAGTTTGAGAAACACGGAGGCAGCTTCTCTTGATTTTGTGGCTGGGCCCAGTGGCTCTGCTGAGGGCTCTGGAGGAGGGGCTGGCCTCGCTCCCCATGGGCTTTGGTCTGGCCTGCCAGGGAGAGGCGTCTCCTGGAGAGCAGGTTGGTGCGGCCCTGTGTCCATCCCCCTGGGTGTCACCTGGGGAAGAGATGGGGGCTGCCCCTTCCGGGCATGCCCTTGGGCAGCATTGGCTCTGAGCTGCAGGGCTCATGTGGCCCTGGGGCTTGTCTGCAGGCCCGTGCAGCCACCTCGCGGTCCGCTCTGGGGGAAGCTACGTCTGGATGTCAAGGCTTACCTGACCTCAGTCGTGCAGGTGCGGTGCTGGCCAGGGGGACCTTAGTGCTTACCTGGAGCCCCTGTGGAGCCCCTTCCTTGCCGGCCTTGGCCTGGCTACGGCCGGTGCTCCGGCCTGAGCCTTCTGGGCCTCCGTGTGGAGGCTCAGTGTCCTCTCCCTTGTGGTACCCAGCTGGTAACCTGCCTGGCGGAGGCGACGGTGGCGGCGGCCATCCTGCAGCACATAAGCCACATGGTGCCCTACTACCTGACCTTCCCCAAACAGTGCCGCATGCTGCTGAAGGTGGGAAGTCTCTCGCGGCTGTCTCTCCACACCGTGCCACACCTGCTCCCTGGCTTGGAGGGTTCTTGGGTGTGAGGCCATGCCTGGCCAGGTGGCTTTCTGCTGTTTCCGTAGGAGCCACAGCGAGATGTACTTTTTGCACACGCTAAGGCACGTTTGTTTTATACGCGAGTGTGATGACAGAGGCTGTGGCACGGTCCTCACCGAGCGGCCTCTCTGCTGCTCCTTGTTTCTCTTGCCACTTTCTAACCCACCTGCCCCGGGCACTCCGGGAAGGGGCATCTCCTACCCCCAGGGGAGGCCAGGTGGGTGGCCCTGGTGAGGAGCTTCCTGCCTGCCCCCAGCCCTTCTCTGCAGGAGCCCCTGGGGTTGGGTTGGGAGCCTGGGGCCTGTGGCCTGGGGCTGGGCAGTGACATCCCCGCCCTTCTCAGCGGATGGTCGTCCTGTGGAGCGCGGGTGAGGAGACCCTGCGTGTGCTGGCCTTCCTGGTCCTCGTCAGAGTGTGCCGGCACAAGAAGGAGGCCTTCCTGAACCCTGTTCTTAAGGTAGCTCAAAGGTGGGGCTGTGGCGGGGGCTGGGGTCCGCAGGCCCGGGCCACCTGCCTTTGGTTGGCACCTCTTGCCGGTGCTGCTGCTGTGGGCTGGCCCCAGGTACTAGGTTGCAGCCTCTCGCTGGGGACAGGTGGGGTGACGGTGGGGGGGATGCTGGGCCCCACAGTGCAACCCCCAGGATTCCCACAGGGCAGCACTGGCAGGGATGCCCAAGGCCACTCCTTGTTTTCTGCATGGCACTCCTCCCTCTCGTTCTGTACGTTCCCTAGGGGATACCCCCTCGTGTTTTACGGGCAGATGGGTGAGGAGCCACGTGTGGGGAGGGGGCTGCAGCAGGTGGGGAGCACAGGCCGGATGGGCCCACATCAGCTCTGATGGGGCTTCTTTGGCAGCAAATGTACATCACATATGTGAAGAACTGCAAGTTCACCTCCCCCAGTGCCCTGCCCACGATCAGCTTCATGCAGAGGACACTGACGGAGATGCTGGCTCTGGACACAGGCGTCTCTTACCAGCACGCCTTCCTCTACATCCGCCAGCTCGCCATCCACCTGCGCAGCGCCATGGCCACACGGAAGAAGGTGCTGCTGGGCCAGGCTGACACAGCTGCTCCATGTGGGGAGGTGGCCCCCGGAGAGGGGGTGGTGGGGGTCCCACGCATAGTGAGGAGGCTCGCTGTGAGCCTTGCAGCCACCCAGCGCCTGCTGCCTTCCCCAGGAGTCGCACCAGGCCGTGTACAACTGGCAGTATGTGCACTGCCTCCACCTCTGGTGCCGCGCGCTCAGCTCCATCCGCCCCCGCGAGGCCCTGCAGCCCTTGGTTTACCCCCTCTCCCAGGTCATCATCGGCTGCATCAAGTGAGTCAGGATTGGCTCAGCCCTGGAGGCAGAGAAGAGGGGGTTGGGGGGCTGCAGGGCCATCCCGGAGGTGGGGTGGAGGGCAAAGGCCTGAACTGGCAGGTGGTGCCGAGTGCCTGTCCTGGTGGGAGGCCCCCTGGAGAGGAGTCGCCTCAGCCTGGGTAGCACCAGGTCAGGGTGGGAGGGACATGTTGTGCTGGAAATGTTCCGATGACGGGAGGAGGGAAGCAAGGGTGGTTGGAACGAGCACCCTCCCCCACTTCCAACCAGGCACGAGGAGGTGGAGTGGTGCCCCCATAACCAGGCCCTGAGGTTGAGCTAGGGGGAGGCGTGTCCTGTGCACTGTGGAGCCCCGAGACGGCCTTGCTCACCCCCTCCCCCCACTGTCAACCCCAGGCTGGTCCCCACGGCTCGCTTCTACCCGCTGCGCATGCACTGTGTGCGCGCCCTGACACTGCTTTCAGAGAGCACGGACACCTTCATCCCGGTGTTGCCCTTCATACTTGAGGTGAGTGGGGGCACCTGTGTCTTCCGGGGACCCGGCTCATGGGTCAGCTGTGCTGCCCAGGTGTCCCCACGTCAGCAACAGGAGCAGATCCTGGGAGCGCGTCAGATCTTGCAAGAAGCTTCACCCCACTGAGCACCCACCTGTGTCGAGGGCTGGTCACTGGCTCCCAGGGGCCCAGTGTTGCCTGCCTTACAGTCAGGACAGACCCTGACTTGTGGCCATTCGTCCAAGGTTAGGTTTAGGGCTGCGTATGTTGTGTGCATTTGGCGTGTGCATATGTGCTAGCACAGCCAGGGCGTACAGGCTGGAGTCCGGCGCCGAGACAGTCCAGCAGCTCGTTCCCTCCCAGGAGAGCTCCCTGCCTCGTGCTTGTTCTCAGCACCACTCACCAGCCCCACGAGACCCAGCCTCATCAGCCCCCCAGGAGGTCCCCAGGTAGGGAGGGAAAGGCAGGTGGACGCACCCTGGGTTCCGGCTGCTGTCACCGCCCCTGAGGAACTTTGTCTCCCCTGCCTCCTGCCTTCCCGGCCTGTGCCTGTCCCACATCTGCTCTCTCTGGGTGCCTCTGCCTGGGGTCACCCTGAGCGTCTCGTGGCCTTTCTCTCCCTGACTGGCTGTCACCTCTGAGCAGCCTTTGTACCGATGGAGGCTGAGGGCGCCCCAGACCCTACCCAGGCTTGGTGCCGTGTCACAGGGCAGGGGCTCTGCCAGGCAGGTAGTGCAGGCTCTGCCGCTGCTTTTCCAGAGAAAGCCGGCCATGGCGGGAGAAACAAAGCTCGAGGGCCTCTGCGCCTTCCTCTTGCTGGGCAGCGGGAAGCCAGAACCCCCAGCCTTGGTCAAGCCAGGCCAAAGGGCAGCATTCTCCCAGGGTGCCGGTCTCCTCGCTGTGTGCGGGGCCTCTGGCAGAGCCCTCCCCACATAGCCTCCTTTGGCCCCTCACAGTGTCAGCCCTGCTCCCGTCCCACCTCAGGCTGCTCCTGCATGAGGGGTGCCCTGGCTTGCCTGTCCCAAGGCTCCCACACGAGGGGTCGCCCGTGGCTGGAGTGGGGGAAGGGCTTCCCTTGGACAGGCTGTGGCCTACGGGCTGCGTCTGCAAGATGCTGGGGGGCCCCCAGGACCCTCTTGCTTCCTGTCTGTGCCCTGTGCCACGCTGGGCTGCACTTCCCTGCTTTAGCTTCACGGCAGAGTGGGCCTTAGGGCTGAGTCCTTGGGGATGGCCGTGTATGGCAAGGTTTGGAGAGATGGGGGCCCCAGAGGGACCTTTCTTTATTTCCAGAGACTTGTCATAGGTCTGGTTTATGGATTCTGGGTGGGGAAGGGCTGGTGCTTCTGTTCTGCAGGTTTGGGGTGCTGTCTGTCCTGCCCGCTGTGGCGGAGCCCCCCGATCCCAGGCACCTGTGTGGTTGTGAGCTTAGTGACCCTCACGGGAGGGTTGCTGGGGGGCTGTCTTGTGTCCAGGCCACTTGCCCCTGGCCTCCTGTCAAAGCCTAAAGACCCGGGGGGCTGGGCTGTGGCGGGGGCAGGGCTCACACCCTTCCCCTTGGGGAGGACTGTTTATGGGGGGCACTTGGGGGAAGCAGCACACGGGGTTTTCTGGGTTTTGCCCACTGGGCGTTGTCACCGTGGGCGCCATGGAAATGGGGTGGTGGCATCACACAGGGTGTGCCTCTGATCCTCGCACAGGTCTTCCAGCAAGTGGACTTCAACAGAAAGCCGGGGCGTCTGAGCTCCAAGCCCATCAACTTTGCCGTGGTCCTGAAGCTGTCCCATGCCAACCTGCAGGAGAAGGCATACCGGGTGAGGGTCCCCACCTCCTGGGGAGGGTCCCCAAGGGCAGTGTCCCAGGTGGGTGTCACGTGGATGGGGGTGGACAGTTGCCGACCACAAGGGCAGTGTGCCCAAAGTTGGAGCAGAGACCCCCTGGGACTCCTGGGGTGGGGGGACTGGCCCCTGGGCATGCAGCAGGGCCTTGGGGCTGGGACTCTTGGTCCTGAGCCGCTGGTGCCCTCCCCACACACAGGATGGGCTGCTGGAGCAGCTGTGCGACCTCAGTCTCGAGTACTTCCACAGCCAGGCCCACAGCATCGCCTTCCCGGAGCTGGCGCTGCCCGCTGTCCTGCAGGTCTGCCCTCGCCAGCAGTAGGACTGGCTCTACCTGGGGCTGGTTCCCACGGGTCCAAGGCGTGGCAGGCACAAGAGGGGCGTCCACGGGGGTCGTGTCCTGGCTCTGGGAGGAGTTTGGTCCCCCAGGTGATCTGGGGGTCCTCCCCGGGGCTGTCCTGAGCCTGCCGCTGCCCAGAGAGCAGAGCTGTAGGAGGGCTTTCCCAGAGGACCGTGCCCTTCCCTGGATCACGTAAGCCAGGAGCGGGCCAGCCCCAGGTCCCTGCTGCGGCTTCTCCCGCTCGGTTCTGGGCGAGGCAGGGAGGGTCAGGACTCCAGACCCCCTCTCAGCCTCACTGGGGTGGGGGTGGGAGTGGGGCTGCTCCCTTCTCTTGATCCTCTTGCACCTCATGGGGTCCATTGGCTTTTAGCCCAGATTTCCCCATTTCTGGGGGTCATGGCTGCCCTGTTCAGCCTCAGACCCACATGGTGGGAGAGGGTGTGGCCAGCAGCTTCTGCTCTTGGAGGGTTCTCGGCCATCGAGGGCACCTCTGCTTCTGGGCTTGAGGTCCCTGGGGTGGAGGTTTAGGGGAAGCCTGGCGGGTGGTCTTGGTAAAGAGCCAGACCTTGAGCTGTGGCAGCTCGTGGGGTTTCTTGCAACTACTGAGCTCTCTTGTTGGAACTCAAAAGCCCCATAGACGGTGTGTAAATCGGTGAGCACGGGGCGCGTGCCGTGGCCTGGAGGAAGCCTGCCTGGTGCCGTCCCTGCCCCGGCTCGCCCTGGTCTCTGTGCAGGTCGGGCTTTCCTGCCTGTAGCCTCTGGCCACCCATGGGCCCAGGAAGCAGCTTTGCAGCCCTGAGGGCCGGGGGTTGTGGAAATCACACGGCACCCCAACTCGTGCACATGCGTGTCTGCCACCTGCCTGGGGGCACGGCCCTGAGACCCCTTCCCTCCCCTTGTAGCTGAAATCCTTCCTCCGGGAGTGCAAGGTTGCCAACTACTGCCGGCAGGTCCGCCAGCTGCTGGAGAAGGTGCAGGAGAACGCCGAGTACATCTGCAGCCGCCGCCAGAGGGCCACCTTCGGCGTGTCCGACCAGCAGGCTGTGGTCAGCCTGGGGGATGGGTGGGGGCGCCACTGCCCACGGGCCCACCTCGGCAAGGTGGCGAGGGTGGACCCGACTCCTTAGAGTGAGGGTTTGGGGCGCCCGAGTCTCACAGAGCAAGGGACCTGACCCCGAGGCTGCCATCCCTCCCCTCAGCTTGCCTGGGAAAAGCAGACTCACCTGGAAGGGACCCCCCTTGCCAAGTACTATAGCCACTGGCGGAAGCTACGAGACCGAGAGATCCAATTGGAGATCAGCGGCAAAGAGCGGGTGAGGCAGGGGCCCAGGGTGGGGGTCCTGAGATGCGGGTTGAGCACAGGGACCGGCAACGTCGAGTCAGGCAGAGAGGAGGCTGCTAGGGAGAGGCTGACGCTGTGGGAACGTCTCGGGGGTGGGGTGGGGGCCTCAGCCTGGCGCCTTTGGGCCAGGGGCCTGGTTCCCCAGGACAGCCAGCACGGACCGGAAGGCCAGGAGCCCAGCCAGTGGGCCCGGGAGGGGGCGGCTCAGGAGACGGCATCATGTGGAGTCTGTCTGTCCTGGGAGGGAGGCTGTTGACTAGGGAGTTGGAGGGTGGGTGGCCCGTGGCTGGGCCTCTAGAGGGCAAGGCCACTGTGTTCTTGGGGATCCGGTGTGACTCTGCCTGTGGCATGGCCAGGTTGGAGCCAGCGAGCCGGGTGCCGCCGGGCCTGCCTGTTAGGGCCGGGGAGGGACCTGGGTAAAGGCAGCCTGGGGGGCAGAGCGTGATCCGGGGGTGGCAAGGGGTGGGCCCCCGATGTGAGTCTCCTGGGGGGCATCTTGTGTTGCTGGGGTGGTGACGACACCCAGCTGCGGCCTGGGGTGAGGGCTGGGGGAGCGGGGGCCTCTCTTGTCTGGGGGTTCTTGGCCTCCTGCCCACTGCCCCTTTCCTGCTCCTGGTCCTTCCAGCTGGAAGACTTGGACTTCCCAGAAATAAAGCGGCGGAAAATGGCAGACAGGAAGGACGAGGACAGGAGGGAACTCAAGGACCTCTTTGACCTGGACAGTGGCGAGGAGGATGCGTCGGACTTCCTGGAGAGCGGTGTGGAGTGCCTTGGGGGCTGAGCTCCTGCCTGTGTCCCAAGGGAGAGGGCGGGGGAGGGGGCAGGGGGCCAGTGCCCAGGGTCTCTGTGTCCCCGACCCTCTCAGTGTTAAGATCCTGCTCGGGACACCATTGGGTCCCCTCACCTGCCCCCCAGTACCCTGTAGGGTGGTTCTGAGTTCCACCTGAGGGAAGGCTGGGTGGTCCCGGGGCTTCTGCTGAGACCTGGTGGGAATGTGGGGGCCCCTGGGTGGGCTTGAAGGTGGGGCTGAGCTGCATCCGAGCGGGCTCTCCTCTCCTCTCAGTCACCCCTATTCCAGCCCCGGCGGGTCCTTGGGGGTGGGTGTCTCACACAGGTCCTTTTCCTTGGTCCTCAGGGGCGGAGGAGGGGGGTGTCAGCAGTAGCAGCGGAGAGGAGGGTGTCAGCGACACAGAGGGTGAGTGCGCCCCGGGTTCTGGGGGGGGCAGGCTGGGCCCCAAGCCCCTCCCTGGATGTGCCAGGCCAGCTGCTCCTTGGTTTTCAGTCCTGGCAGCAGCGGCAGCGCTGATAAATGAATTAGCGCTGTGATTAATTAGCGATGAGAAACCTCCAGGTCTGGCTTCTTCCTGATAAAGCAGAATCCATGCGGTATCCTCTTTCCTGCAGATGGAGGTGCAGATGCGGAAGCGAGACTAGGCCCCGGGGAGCTGCGGCTGCTGGCCCAGGGGCCGGAGGACACACTGGAGGATCTCCAGCTCTCTGAGGAGGACTGAGCCCCTTGGAGCCACAGGCCATGGAGGGCCGCTGCCCGGGGTGCCGCAGTGCATCGTTGGGCCCTCCGGCGTCCTGGCCAGCGCCAAGTCAGGCCCGAGCCCCCCGCAACACTGCAGACAGTATGGGGAGGACAGTAGATGTGGACAGAGCTTTATTTTTACAACATAAAAGACAAAGTGTACCCAAAGCTATGCCAGTCCTTCAGGGGTAGGAGCCAGTACCATGGACCCTGTCCCCAGCAGCAGGGTTAGAAAAGGAAGGCCCTGGGGTGGGCACTGCACCCTTTCCCTTCTGACCCCAGGATGCCCCAAACCTCGCAGAAGTGGGTCAGTCCAGAGAGCCTCCCTGCTGGCCTGCCTCCTGTGACCCCATCTTTGGCTTGTCTGCAGCCCTGGGGACGTAGAGGCCCCATCCCAGGATCGAGGGTGCTGGGCTACTGGCTGCGATCACACCCGCGAGTCTGTGGAAATGCATTCCTTTTCTAAGACACATGTTTCTTTTTAAAACCTTGTGTTTTTTTGCTTCCAAAACCAGAAGGAAAAACAGGCTGTAGGGGGAGGTGCCTTTGCAACAGAGCGGTGGGTGCCAGGGAGGGGCCAGGGGCCGCCTGTGGGCTCAGCACAGAGGCTGGCAGGGGTCTGTGGCCCCCGGGAGCAGGGCTGCCGTCCCGTTCTCTTGCTTGGGGGAGGCCAAGGGGGAGGCCGCCGTTGCGGGGGACGAGGGCTGCTCTCCCGCGGGGAGCTCACACTCGGGGGCCTGGAGGGTTGGCGGCTGCAGCGGCAGAGCCAGAGGAAAGCTCGCCGTGTAGACGATGCGGCCCAGGCGCTTGGCCACCTGCAAAGATGGGCCCAAGTGGGAAAGGGGTGCCGTCGTCCCCGTCCCCACCCCCCCCCCCCCCCGCTGCGAGGACTTCCCCAGGCAGCTGCTCACCTGGGCGCGGATCTTGAGGGCCGGCCCTAGCTTCAGCCCCATGGTGGTCAGCAGGTGCTCCTCTGTCAGCAGGGGCAGGGTCTCCCCGTCGATGCCCTGTTCTCTGAAGACCTGAGTGGGTCGGTAGACCGTGAACGCAGGGACCCTTCCCCGTTAAGAAGGGTGGAGTCTGCCTGTGGCCCTCCTGGGGGTGGCCCAAGGGTTTCCAGATGGCATAGCCAGTGGGGTGGAACTTGGTGTAACTTGCACAACATATTTCAGATTGTGTCAGAGAGACGTGAAGGGGGTGGAGGCCTAGACCCGTGCCCTCTTCCAGCCCCCAGGACGCCCCCTCACCTTTGCATACTCTCCACAGCCAGCCAGGCCTCCCACAAAGCTGCACACGTCATCCACGGTCCACTTGCTGACGTCCTCGGGGCTGGTGGCGGCTTCGAGTCCCCCCAGGGCACCTGAGGTGGGGGAAGGGTGTCACATTCCACACCCCTACCGGCTGCTGGCCTCTGCCTAAGCTAATTGCCATGACTGAGAAGGACTTTTATCCCCACACAAGCCCCATCACTCCTCCAAGGATGGATTGTGCCCCCCACGAGGGACAGGAGGTGCCCACCTGTGTGGAAGTAGGGGTTGACTGCGTAGGGCAGGCCCAGGGGCAGTGGAGGGGGCAGCAGGGACCCTGAGAGACTGGCCCTTCCTCCACCTGGGGCTTGGCCTGGGGTGGGGTCCTGGCCCCCCACAGCTGCAGACTCGGCGTTCTCTCTGTCTGGGTCCTTGGGGGACTCGTCTTCAGGGCTGTCTTGTGCCCACAGCCCAGATGCCATTGTCTCCTTAGACTCATTGGGCTGAGCTGAGGCTGGGCCTTTTCGGGGGGCTTGGAGGGCAGCCTCCCGGGGTGGGGTGGGGGCACCCTGGGAAGGCAGGGCCAGCAGCGGTGTGGAGCTGTGTCTCAGCACCAGCATAGCCCGGTGCCGCTGCAGCTCCTCGGTGCCGTCGGGGGGGCGCAGGGTGGGCTCGGGCGCCAGCAGCTGCGGCCTCTCCAGCTCCTTCTGCCTCAGCAGCTCAGCCGACATCTCCAGCCTGGGCCGGCAGAGGGGGAGGAGGGTCAGCGGTGGCGTGGGGTGCGCTGCCACCCCTTCCCGCCGTGCGCGGCACCCACCGGGCCAGGTTCTGCTTCCGCAGGAGCTCTTGCTGCCGCGCGAACATCTCTGCCTGGGCAGGGGGTAGGAAGCCGTAGCCTGGGGCGAGGGGACAAACCGCGGGGTCAGTCTGCCCTGTGTGCCCCTTTGGCTCCAACGGGTGGTGGTGAGTCGTGGACCCGCGGTCGGACGCACACCCAGGGTCGGAGGACTCGCGCTCAGGCCCTCACGGGCTCCCCGGGACACAAAGGGCGCGTGCACCCCGCCCGCTCCTCACCTGGGGTCTGGCACAGAGCCGAGGGCACCCCCAGGAAGGGGGGCCTGGGGTGGGGGCCCAGGGCGATGTGCGGGGCATTCTGGGGCGAAAGCAGCGGGGGCGGGTGAGGCAGCTCCCTGTGGGCGGGAGGGCGTTGAGGGCGCGCGCCGCGGGCTCCGACCAGCCGCCCCCCTCCGTCCCTCCATTCCCGGAACCGCCCCCGCGCCCCCCCTCCAGGGGCCTCCTCCCTAATTGCCGGCCGGCCGCGCGGTCGATGCGCCACCCCCGCTCCCGCCCCCGCCGGTGGCGCCAATTAATCTCGGGCGGCGGCGCTGACCCGGCGGGCGGCGGGCGCGATTGCAGCGGTAATTACCGCGCGGGGCGCGCCAAGGGAGGCCCCCGCCCCGTGGACCCTGCGGGCCCCGGCGGGGCGTAATTAGGCGCAATCCGGGAGGCGGCGGAGGCAGCTGCAGACTTGCCGCTGGGCCGGCGGGGGCGGCTCGGGGGCGCATCGGCTGCGCCCTGCGGCCTAGCCTGGCAGGAGTGACTGGGGACCCGCCGCGGCCGCACGACGGGACTCTCCCGTGCTGCTCCCTAACCCAGCCCCACGCGGGCCCCACAGACCCCAGAAGCTTAGTCTGCGTCCCTGGCGCCCCAGGGCCCAGCGCCTCTTTGCGCCCCAGGCTCCAGTCCTCTGGTTGGCCCTCTCCTTGACTTTGGGGTCTCTAGAGTTGGTGCCACTCTCCTCCTCTGCCTTCTGCCCCCCACCACACGACCCTCTCCTGAGACTTCCCAATCTCCCGAAGGGCCCTCTCCTAACCGTTGAAGGAGAGAGGCCCTTGACCGTTCCAGAGGACCCAAAGGGGAAACCCGTGTCGCCCTTGACACCCTTGCCCGGGCCTTCTGGAGCCTGCACAGCCCACCCGGAACCCAGCCTGGAGCTGGGCACATTCAAGGTGCTCTGTCCACGCAGCTATGGGTGCTGCGATGCTGGAAAGGCAGGTGCTCGAGTGTCCATGTGCAAAGGTATGGAGGGTGCCAGGTGCCCAGACTATGGAAACTGGGTAATAGGCCTGCCCCACCCCAGCTTTCCCCCCCAAAAACAAGCACAGAGAATGTGGGGCTTTTCCTGTCTGCTCACTCCTGGCCTCCCCCAAATGCAGCCCCTCCCTCTGTCCCAGACCTGTCTGGGAAAGACAGGGCAGCTGCTGGGGCCGCGCCCTCCCGGTGCTGAGCCAGGCCTTGCTTCCGACGCTGACCAGCTGTGGCGGAGGGCAGATGGACTTCCAGGCTGCAGGGGCTCCTCACAGCTGTGGCTGCCACCTCCTGTCGGACCCTCTGGAGATCTGGGGGTGGGGGGTAGGGATAGCAGTTATCCAGAGACTGGGACCCCTGGACTCTCCCCAGTGAGTGCACACTTGCTCAGGGATGCCAAGTGTCCAGGAGCCAGTGGGAGCAGGTCCCAGGTCCTCGCACTGGCCCCCACTGCGTGTCTGGTCCAACTATGCGCCCTGGACTGGTTGGTTACTGGGACAGAAAGGCAAGCAGCTTGCAACAGGGCAGGTCGTTTCAATGCAACAAGGACTAGAAGGTGCTGGGGGGACCCGCCTAAGTGGGGATGGGTAAGGTGGGCATGGCTCTAACCACAGTGAAGTGAGAGGAAAGGAAAGGGCACCCTAGGGTGGTCAACAACCTGGAGGGGCGGGGCAGGGGCAGCAAGAGCAACCTACAGCCCAGTGTCCAGTCAAGGGCTGGATGGAAAGCTCGAGCGGAGGGAGTGAGGGTGCGGGCCCAGCTGCAGCCCGAGGAGAGCCCAGGCAGTGGGGAGGGCAGATGGGGTGACCGAGGCTGCTCCTAGGTGGGAAGGCCGGGAAATTCCAGAGCTCCCCACCATACCCCAGACAGCTGGCAAGGACGTGTGTGCACAGACACAGACACACACACACACACACACACACACTCCCCCTCTCGCTCGCTCGCTCTGTCTGACCCAAACCCCACCCCCATTTCCCTCAGGGCGGGGCCTCTCAGTCCCTCCCGCAGCCCCCACTCTGCAGGCTCAGCCGCTACCGCTGTTTATAAATTAATTACCCGAGAAGCGGAGGTCGCTCCTGCCCCGGGCCGGATGCCAGCCCGCAGAGCCAGGCCGGCGCGGCCGCCTGCATCGATCCCAGCGGGGAGGCCGCCCCTGCGCCCGCGGCCGCGGTTATTTACAGGCGGCTCCGCGGGAGGGGGCGAGGGCGTGATTGACAGCCGCTCCCCCTTGCTGGCCGCTGAGCCGCCCCAGGCAGGGCAGGGCGGGCAATTAAAAAGGAAGATTTTTAAATTATTAACATTTGGTGAATAATTCAGGCTCTTGGTGCCCAGGCTGCCCTGGGGGACGGTGCCTTGTGCAAAGAAAAGAATCCCTGCCCCTTTCCTGGAGTCCCCCACTGAGCTCCAGCCCAAAGAGCCCCAATTCCCCTTCTCCCCCAGCCCCCCTTCTCTGCAGATGCCCCAGCACCATAGACTGGTGTCAGGCACTGCCCACCCACTGGGGCTGACCATAGGGAGCGTCTGGGTGAAGGCCCAGGACAGATGGACAGACGGACGGTGCTGGGTGCCTCCAGCTGCCGCGACCTTCCCAGTCTCTCTCAGGGCTTGGCGTCCCTACCCTTCCAGGAAGCACCAGGCCTGGGTGCCCCGCTGCTGCCTGTCACACTCGCTCACCGACGCGCACGCTCGCACACCGTTTCAGTGGGCAGGGAAGACACAGGGGCAGGGTCTGCATCCGGCGGGCAGCTGGGCCCCCCGTTCCGTCCCTCTCTTGGGCACCCCCAAGACTCCGTTTCCTCATCTGTAAAAGGTGGCGTGCTGAGCACAGCTCCCGGGGTGGAGCCCAAGTGAGACGGCCAGATGTGCCCGCCAGGGCCTCCAGGACGGACCCCCATAAGCGGCTGCTTTGGGCAGAGGGAGGAGGGACAGTCTTGCCCCACTGCCCACCACTGAGGGGCTCCTGGGGGCCAGCTGACCCACACCTGCTCCTGCCTTAGGGGCGTGTGAACTCTGGGAGGGGGAGCGGCTGGGGCAACGTACCGTGGCTGGGGAGACCCAGGTGGTACAGGCGCTGGGGGTCCTCGCAGGTACTGGCCTCACTCAGCGCAGACACGAGCCGCCGGTAGTGGTCCTCGGGGGCCATGCCGGACCCCAGTTCCGGGAGCAGCAGAGTCTCTGCATTGGGGGAGCACATGGTGAGGGGCTTCTCCTTAGGGTTGTGCCCTACAGAAGCCCCCCACACTCCTCAAGGGACCCTCCTCTGGGTTGGCTCCCACCTGGGGGGGACTCGCTTCGAGCTTTCTTCTCCGAAGGGCAGTCGCTGGTGGTGTAGGAGGCGCGGCCCAGCCTCTTGCCCAGCAGGTCCCCTGTGTGTGTGGGGGGGGCAGAGCTGGGAGGGGCTGGACCCCGGGGTCCTGTGGCTGGGGGTGGGGCAGGTGCAGGGGTGCTGGTGGGTGTGAGGGGAGCGGGGGTGGGGCCTCACTCGGGGACTTGGGAGCCACAAGCTGTTCGGCTGGGTCTCAAGTGCAAACTACAACAACAGTAGATGCTTTCGGTTTGGCCGGGAGCCCCTTTCCTTCCTGGGTCAGAGCTCAGGGCAGGCAGTGAGGGACTCGGGGCCCAGCTGGGGGTGTGGGGTTGGAGCCCCCCCAACCTCGTCCTGTTCAGCAATGTCCTGATGCCACAGGCAGAGGCCTGACCCCTTGGCCGGACACCAGGGGCACCTCCCACCCACTCCTGGGCACCGGCCCCTGCCCCGTCCCTCACTGCCCACCTGCCCAGCCCCACGCTGAGCTCCTGGGGCTGGAGCTGGCCGGGCTCAAGGCAGCGGCCACGGGACTGCACACGGTGAGACCCAGCCCAGCTCCCAGAGCCCCCGCCTGGCCCAAGGACACCTTGCACCCCACATCCAAAACCACACGCAGCCGTTCTCCCACCCACGGCACCCAGCGGCCCAGCTGTCCTCCTGGGCCTGACACCCTCCGCCTGCTCCTCCTATCCTCACGAGGCTCCCTGGAGGGGGTGAGGGGGCCACCCCCTGTGGGACCGAGGCCCACTGAGAGGCCCCAGCAAATGGGGCTCCCAGCCTGCCCCGGAAACCCCACCATCAGCTCTGAAGCTTAATTCCTTTCCCTTATGTCCTTAATCTGTCATTTTTATCAGGCCGAGGAAGTGCGAGCAGCAAGCCAGAGCAGTCGATCAATCTCCACATTACGGCTGACAGAATGGTGCTAATAACTTATTGATCGTGGCCCCCTGGCCCCCACAGGCCCACAGGCAGCCTGGCTGGCCCGATCCCAGGCCCCAGTCCTGCCCCTACCTGCAGGGGTGCAGGATGGAGTCCCCACGGCCTCAGGGACAGAAAAGGGCAGCCAGACTTGGCAGGACAGGCTGGGGGGGTTGGGGGCACAACCAGCAGAAGGCCCAAGGGGCAGCGGAATCCGCTGTGCAAGGCAGGAGGTGGGGCTGTGCCCAGTCCCTCCAGCGCCTGCCGTCACACCCCCTTTTGGGGACAGGCCCGGTGGAGGAAGGGGCTGTCCCTGAGCAGTGATCTGCTTCTAATTTCCTTCTCTGGCTGGAGGGTGGGAGCTCCTTCCCGCCCCCAGTGAAGCCCAGGGCATGATGGCCCGGGGGAGGTGCCGCTGGGGTGCAGGGGGGTCCCGCTGAGACCCAGCACCAGGCTGCAGGAAGGTGAGGGCATCCGCCATGGGGGTCTGTAGCCCCCGGGGCAGGGGTAAGACCCCAACATGGACACCCATGTGGAACTCGCACACGGCACACACACCGGCCACGTCATGCTGAGTGTGGGACACCAATGGCACGTGTTAGGCTTAGGATTAGGTGGTCCTGGTACCACATGGTGCGACACCAGCTGGGTGGGGGGGTGACACCCTGACCACGTGCACCCAGCTGGGAGCAGGTAGGGCCCTGCAAAATCAGGGTGCAGCCGTGCACACTGAGGATGCAATCTTGCACACTTGGGACATGACCCCACACACTCAGGGTTTGGCCCTTGCACACTCAGGACACAAGCTTCGGGCGTGTGCACCAGCCTGTGTGCACGAAGGGAACTCAGTGTGCCGGGGTGGGGGTGCCGGCTCAGAATATCTCAATCATTACGGGGCTCCTGCGGCTTGCCCGATCAATGGGCAATTAGATTTTATCAGCTGCCTGCTTGGCCGCCTCCTCCGACACGGCCCCGGGGCAGCCCCCACCCGCCATCCCCAGGCCTTCCCGGGTGAAGGCAGTGGAGGCCAGGGCCGGGGGGATGCTCGGGCCCCCTCCCCACCTTCCTGAGAGCGGTAGGCACTGCCAGAAAGACCCCTGCCCGAGAACCTCGGGGGCAAGGCCCCAGCTCCTCTCACCCATTCTGCCGTGCAACCTCAGCCCAGCTGGGCCCCACTCTCTGAAGCGGCCCCTCCCAGCCAACCCCCTCCACTGCTCCCCTGGGAGGGGCAGAGTCCCCAGAGCCGGCCTGTCCCTCTGAGCGCCTCAGGCCAGGCTCCTGCTGCCGCCGCGGTGGCCCCCAGAGCCCCAGGCCCCCTCTCAGCGATGGAGCCCCTCCCCGCCGGAGGGCGAGGCTGGCGTGTTGCTGCACACGCGTGAACCGTTCACGGGCCCATGTGTTCCCGGCTGTCCTGCCTGCACCCCTGTGTGGACGGGTGGCAGAGGCCTCCGGCCGTCCCCAGCCCCTCTAACAGCAGCCGCCTAACCCTCCCGCTTTCCTGGCTGGGATTAACACAATTACCGTCACGTGGAGCCCCGGGGGACAGCCAGCCGCCACCGCCGCCACCTCCGCCGCCTCGGCGCTCCGCTGGCCGCCTGCCAGGGCTGCTGGGGTGGCGCGTCCAGGGCCCCGAGCAGAGGCTCCGGCGGGGGGGGGGTTCTGTCCTGGCCCTCCCGCCCCAGGGCCCCGCACACCTCACCTGCGGCCCCCAGGCCGAGCTCCACGCTGCCTCTCTGGAATTCGCAGCGGCTCTGGGGCTCCGGCATAACGAGGTGGCGGCTGCGGTGCACACTGGATATGAGGGTGGGGAGGTCGCTGTCCTGGCTGCAGGGAGGAGACACCGGGAGGGTGAGTGGGACCCACTTGTGACAGTGAGAGCAGCACCTGCCCAGGACCTCCCATGACCACAAGATCACCCAGTCTCAGCTGGGCGCGGACCCCACCGCTGCTCCCCAAGAGGGTCTGGGCACCCTCTCAGAGCCAGGCCGGGGCTGAGCCCCTGCTCCCTGCGAGGATGGCTGGCATGGCCAGGCAGAGGGGACAGGCACCCCGAGAGGACACACACCCGCCATGCCCGTGGCCCTGTTGACACACTGCGCCCATCGTCCCAATTAGAACTTGCAGCACCCCCAAGCCAGACAGAACCCCTAATTTCTCCAAATAAAGAAAAGAGGCTCAGACCAAAGTCCTGCAGTTGATGAGATCTGCACACGCACACACACAACTGCAGAAACGCCCAGGCCTGCACACACCTGCACACACAACCAAGCCCTTGTGCATGCACATGGCGCTCATAGACAGCTTGGATGGACTGTCTGCTTCACCCTGGCCCAGGAGTTGCCAGGCTGGAGTGGAGGAGCAGAAGTGGATTTAGCTCTTCTGTCCCCTGGTTTTGCTGCTTCCTGCACCCACAGAGCCCCGGAGAGAAGAGGCGAAGGAGAACCCTGTGGCGAGAGTATGTGCAGCCACAGCCCCCACCCCATTTCCAGTGGGCTCAGAGACGGGTCCCCTGGGGCCTTGCAGACATGGCCCAGAGTGACAGGACCTCATAGAGAACAGGGAGGTGTCGGACCCAGGCGCCCACCCCCCGGCCCACCTGGAACGGAGCCGCCTCTCGGGCTTGGGCCTCTGCAGACAGAACCTCCACGACTGACCAGGAATCCCGGCCTCAAACCTCATTAAATAGCCCCCAGCCCCCCAGCCTGGTCCGGCTGGAGCAGGGCTAATCCCAGGCTGGCCCCTAATCAGGTCATTTCAGCACCAAAGACTCCCGGGTTTAGCCAGAGCAGGCTCCAGAGCCTTCTGGAAGACCCACGTCCCTCCCCAGGAGGCAAGAAGGCAGCCCCCCCATGTCAACAAGAGGGCAGGTGGGGTGCAGCAGGCGCTTTAGGGGATTAATGGGCAGAGACTCATCTCCTCCGTCAGCCTGATCAACGCGGGCGTCAGGCAGAGCTGCCGCCCTCAGCACCCGGAGGCGGCGGGGTGGGGGCCGGGCGCAGGGCCGTGGGTGCTGCCCGGATTCTGGCTGTCTGGGGACCCCCTGGGGCCCTCGGTTCTCTTTGCGAGCCCCCACCCGGCACCCATCAGGGGTGTCTGTGACGGCTGCAGACTAACCCTGTCCTGTGCTGCTGGTGGGACATTTGGACACTGCTGGGGCCTCGTGGGAACAGGACAGATGACGCACTCCCACGGCACCCCGGCAGGAAGCCGGCTTCTGTCCTGGATTTCGCTCCACACGCCCCAAGCCAGCGCAGCCCGGAGCTTGTCCAGGGTGAAGGAATCACGTAAAGAGGCACCCAGGGACTCCCCGCTGCACATTGCGACCTGCGGGATGCTTTGCCGTAGCACGAGGGTCTCACGGTGCCGGAAAAGCCCTGCTCCATGCAGGGGACGGAGCCGCAAAGGTCTCGGGGACCCTGGGACGGCCCCGGCTCGACGTGCATGGCAGGGTGAGCCGCGGGATGCGGGGGGCGAGGGGGTGCCGGGGAGGGGCACCCACCAGAGCCACGGAAGATGGCAAAGGGGTCATGGCAGACTCCAGCCCCTCCCTGGCCACCCCTTCTGGCTCCCCTGGGCTCCCTCAGTGACTGTCGTCCTGCTCAGCCCCTCCCGGCTCCCCACCAGCCTGGGGGACTCAGAGCGGGAACCACGGCCCCACCTGGGCGTGGGCTGCCACGGTCTCAGCTTGCGCCAGGCACTCCAAGCAAGCCCAGGCCACTGCACAGACAGGCAGAGGGACAGAGACTGATGGACAGATGGGCAGGGCCAGGAAGCTGACTCTGTGCCCCCCTCCCCATGGGGCCCCCCAGCTGCAGGCCAAGGAGCCCTGGATCCTGGCTGTCCCCAGGTATCACCATTCCCCTTCAGCACAATCCAGAATCCACTGGCCGGGGGCTCCCCAGCTGCCAGGTCAGCAGCAGACCCCCCACCAAGCCCTGTGTGGAGGCCGGGCTGCAGGCAGGAGCCCATTCCTGGTGTGGGAGGAGCAGCCCTTGATTTCCCTACAGGCCTCACTGATGAATTTATCCTGTAATGTCCCAAGTAAAAGGCTCATAAAATGCCATCAATGTCCATGACGGTTCATAAAAATGATCAGTTGAGCTGACAACTCCAAAATGAGGTGGAAATAAGTTTCAAGATGTTTTTATTGTAATTCGGCTCTAGATCCAGCTGTTCTCAACAGCATAAATAATAACACATCTGGCCCAGAGCCAGGCCTGGGCATTGGAGGACAGAGACCCCAGCCCAGCGGCCCACCCTCAAAGCCCCACCCCTGCTCCCCAACTGCCCCGCTATGACTGGGGCCCCTCTCTGGTGCGTCTCCCCTAGACGTGACCACACTGGCCAGAAACCGCAGCTCCCAGGCAGACTCCCGGCAGTTAGCAACCTCAGACCCCAGCACCCCTCCACGTCCCCTCACTCTGTCTCCTGCCAGTCTCAGATCCATTCCTCTTTCCACCCAACTCCCAGAAGCCAGGTGACCAGAAGAGACCCCCCCCACAGGTCTCCCTGCCAGGTGGGGCCTCCAGACGGACCTTTAGAAACACACCTGGCCACATCACTCCCCTGATTAAGAACTTCTGGGGCTCCCCTGTGCCCAGAAGACAAAGCCAAACAGGCCCAGCACCTCAGGCTCTTGGACATCCCGATGGGGCCTGCTGGGTCACCTCCTCCTCCCTTCCCATACCCCTTTCCCTCATCTTCTATGCCTCTGCACACATCCCTCTTCCCCCTTTGTCCACCTAGTGAACTCCTACACATCCTTCAACACCCTGTTCGTATATCACCATGCTCACCTTCGGGTGCCCCTGGCAGGTCCCTGTGGGGGTGGCAGGGGCAGGTGACAGTCTCATCTTTGGGCAGATGAGCTCAAAGGGCCAGTTCCAAGTGGAGGTGGAAGGAGCCTGGCTCTGGTGCTGCTGCCAGGCTGCGGGTCGCTCAACCCCCCTCCCAGGGCCTCGGTGGGAAAACCAGGAGACGGCACATATCAAACCTGACACCCAGAGGGTGCTTGGCCAACGTTGGCTCTCACTGGCTGAGACGGTGAATGACAGACAGACAAATAGACCACAGACAGGGGCAGGAAAAGAGGGAGGGAGCAGGGGGAGGCCCCAGAGGCTGCGAGCAGACCCGGAGGAAGCCCACGCCAGGGAGGTGGTGGGAGGCCTGGCCCACCCGGGGCTCCTACCTGCAGGACGTCTCTCGGAAGGAGATGTTCACGTCCCAGTGGGTGTGGATTCTGCAGGGAAAGAAGCTGTAGGTCAGGGTGGGCCCCCAGGACCCTCACCTGAACTGCTGGGGGTGTGAGCACATGTCTCCAGCCGCCCCAGAGGGTGGGAACAGGACTGGCACCGCAGCCCTGGGCCCGCGGATGGGGATGGGCTCCCAGCTCCTTGGCCACAGGAGCTACCCTTGGGCAGTGCCGCTCCGAGGACCCCCACCCCCACCCCCACCCCCGTGCTTAGTCCCTAACCACTGGCAGCGGCTCTGGAACCAGCTGGGAGCAGGTGGGGGAGCGGGAGCTTGGACGGTCTGGCTGTCAGCCTTGGGGCTCCCAGCTGTCCCCAAACCCCACCCGCAGGCAGAGGTGGAGAGGTCAAACGAGGGGACAGCCGTGCCGTCCCTCAGCCCTGAACAGACCCGAGGCTGGAGGGGAAGGCGGCAAGGAAGCCACTGCGGACACGGGCACACAAGGCAGAGGGAACAGGCCAGAATGTGGGGGGCTCGGGGTCACATGAGGGTGGGAGAAATTGGAACATGATAAAAGGCTAAGTAGGAAGAAGGGCTTAGAAATGCTGGCGATGTGTGACAGGTTCTCAAGAATCATGTGCTGGACAGACAGATGGGTGGCTAGATGGAGCGTGGACAAATGGATAGCTGGGTGGACAAAGGAATGGATGGATGGACAAGTGCCTGGATGGACAGATGGACAAATGAACAGACAGACAGATAAATGGATACACAGATCAACAAACGGATGGAGGGACAGATGGACAAACAGATGGATCAGGGGCCTCTGCCAAGGGGAGGATGGAAGATCGAGAAGGGTGGCCCCAGCCTGGAAGGAACCGTGAGGAGCTTGGAGGGTTGCCAACCACCAAGAGAATGTGCGTGAGCACTCAGGGGCCATGCCTGGGGAGGCCCCCAGCACCCCGTTCCCTGCCTGGCCGAGGTGGAAGCAGACCCCATTGTCCTTCACCCTGACCTCCCCCTCCTCAGGCCCAGGACGAGCCCCCCTCTTCACACCCAGCAGCCGCCCTGGACGCCCTGGTGTGAGCGCAGGGCCCCGGGCTCAGGCCTCGTGGGGGGCAGGGGCAAGAGCCATCTCGGAAGAGCCTGGGGTTGTGGCCACCAGAGACGACGGGTGGCAAGAGCTCTGCTTGGACAAGGAGGCGTGAGGGGTGGAGCGAGACAATGGGACAGGAGATCACCAGGCACAGACAGCCTCCCCGGGGTGAGGCAGAGCCCGGGGAGCGGGGCTGGCCACCCAAAGCCCCTTTGGCTCAGGACAGACGGATGCCAGGCTGCCCACTGGGTGGCGCACATGAGGCCGCACCTCCACCTGCTTCCTCACCAGGTGAACCCACAGCAAAGCCGCGGGGCCCTTGGCTTGCCCCCCGCCCTCACACCCAGCCATGACTCCCTCGGTGGGCGCCGAGACGCCCCGGGAGCTGTCTGCCCCGAGAGCTGGAGCCCTTTGTGGTGTTCCCGGCCGCCCACCTCCCATGCCCCCTTCCCCTTCCCGTTCCCCGCCCTGCGCTGGCCACAGCCCTGTTCAGAACTGCGGCGGCAGAACCACCTTCTCTTCATGACCCGGGCCGGCACGTCGTCCTCCTTCTTCATGGCTGGCTGCCGACAGCAAGCCGGGCCGCTCCCGTCACTGTCGCCATCGCTGGTCGAGAAGCTGGGGGTCAGCTCCTTCTTCAGGACCCGCGTGGGGGGCAGGGCGGTGGTCCTCTTGTCCGCCAGCCGCCCCCGGTTCTGGGGGTGGGAGGGAGAGGAGGGTCAGCAGGGCTGGGCCAGGGGGCAGGAGGGAGAGGAGGGTCAGGCAGGGCTGCGCCAGGAGGCAGCACCGTGGGCAGGGACACCCCCACAGGTCACTTCCAGCTCCACCCACTCGGGAAGGGGCTGGGTGCTGGTTCCGCTGAGACACAGACTGTACAAGCCTGAGGGGTGGGGGGCCTGGCCGGGCTGCTCCAGGCATAGCCGTGTCCAGGTGGGAGCTCGGCCAAGTGTGACCACTGACCTGGGGCTGGGGGCAGCCACGTGTAAGCTCCAGGGACCCCCGGGGCTGGGGAGTGTCTGCATCTGTCACCTCATGTGTCTGTGCGTCCATCACCCCATGTGTCTGCACATCCATCGCTCTTCCCAGCCCCCGTCCTGGGCTCCCTGGTGCCTCCTCAGTCCAGTGTGTCCAGCTCGGGCACATGCTCCAAGGCCACTCAGTGGCGTCCCTGCCTGGCAATCCCACTTGCCGACTCAGGCTGAACCCCCAACCCAGAGCCAACGTCCGAGAGCAAAGTCCCTTTTCCGTCGGCAGAGCCCAGAGGCCAGGGCCGGGGGCCCAGCCGTGGCTGCTTTCACTTTGCAAGCAGCAGGCCCCCCGGGGACCCTCCCCTCCCAGCCTAACCCTCGACCCATGAGCCTCTTGGGCTGCCCCGTGAGTTCTGGACGGAGAAGCTCAGTGGGTTCCACGGGCCCACGGTTTGTATGTAGCGTGTGTGTGCGTGTGGCCTAGTGCACACTGGTGGGTGGCCGTGTGTCTTCAGGGGCCGGGAGAACATGGGGCCGGGGCCTATGATCACACACACAGGGAACGCCACACACACGTGTGCAGAGAGCATGTCAACTTGCACACACAGGCTGCAGCCACCGTCCCTCCACGACGTCCCCAGGTCCCTTCGGACCTGGCAGTTCTGGGGAAGGGGAAGTGGGGTCCAAGGACACGCCCGGGAGACAAGGAGCAGCCCGTGACCCCTTCTAAGGCCCTGGCCCCACACCACACCAGCCAGAGCGTGAGCTGGGGTGAGGCGTGGGGGAGCTCGTTGTCCCTGTGTGCATCTGCCTCTCTGGGAAGTCCTGCTTGCCTCTAGCCCTCTCCAGCCTGCTGGAGCCAAGCACCAGGATCTGACCTCAGGGGAGGTTCCGGTATTCTCTCTGCTCCTGCCATGTGCTCTAGGCCCAAGCTTGTCTTAAAAGGAGACGCGTGGCTCTCTTTCCTCATCTGGGGAGCGAGGGCTGCAAGGAAGGCCCTGGGAGAACCCAGAGCCGGGGCTGGGACAGGAGCCATGGTGGAGCCCGAGGGCAGCCTGGGAGGGCAGAGCCAGGCCCTGCTGGGGGCGGTCACGTCAGGGGAGGGAGCAGCGTGGAGGACGACGGACAGGATGGTGGCCACGGATCCGGGCATGTTCCCTCCTGTGGGAGGCCAGTCTGGGTGCCCTGAGAACTGGAGCCATGGAGGAGAAGGCGGAGCCCCGAGGGCAGGTGGCGTGGGTGGCTGTGCACACGCGCTTTGTCTGGGGTGTCTGGGGCGCTCCCGTTTGGCCCCCGCCTGCCAGCGTGTGAGATGTGTGTGACAGGTGAAGCAGCGTGCGCGCTGAAGGGGTGTCTGTGAACCCAGGTGTGACAGCAGCCACCCAGCCTGCCCCTCCCCCAGGGCAGGACCGCTCCCCCCACCCCCTCCCCAGCCATGGCCCTGACAGACGCTCTCCCAGGAGCCCCAAATTCATTCTTCTCAAGATGCAGTTTCCTTTTCAAATCAAGCCTCCCCCAGTCCAGCCCAGATATTGCCTGGGGGACATTCAGCCCTTGTGCAGAGGGCAACATTTGGGGGAGGCAGCAGCACTCCAATCTCCTCTGCTCCCCCAGGCCAACAAGGGCCACCAGCACTGAGCCTGTCCCTGGCCAGGCTGTGTCCTCAGGACACTTCTGGACATCCCAGCCCCTGCCAGGCAGGGCCCCAGCCTCAGAGTCCAGGTCACTCACACCAAGCCTGTAGCCACCAACACTGTCCCACCAGAATGAGCACTGCCCCAGGATCCGCACCACATGCAGGGCCAGATGCCCCCAGGCTTGTCAGGCAACACTATCCAGGGAGAAGACCCCGGCATCCTGGACTTTCCCCAGGCTTCCGGAGAAGCAGCTCTGGGGGCCACCAAGAGGGGTGGGGTGGGTCTGGGGCACCCCATTTTCTGGCATCCTTCCCAGGTGCAGCAGCTGTCAAGAGCCCAGAGCAAAGGCTGGGAGCTGGAGGCCCCCCAGGCTGCCCCCCTTTTCCCTTTGGTGGAGCCCTGAGCACACCCAGGCAGTTGAGGTCAGGACAGAAGCTCCCCAGGAGGCAGAGACCCGAAGCCAAAGCCGCGCCGCCCCCCCCTCCCCACCGCGTCTTACCACCGGGGAGGAGATCCGACAGCCCGGGCAGTCGCAGATCGGAGGGTGCACCTGCAGGATACCCTTGGACATCAGCGTCTTCAGACTTTTCCCTGCAAGGAAGCCAAGGCAGAGCGGTGAGGGCTGTGGCGGGTCTGGGCAGAGCCGATGCAAGCGGGCAGCCTTCCGGGGCGCAGGCAACGACAGGGCCAGCCCCACCCCACCGACCCCCTCCCCACCCACCTATGTCCGGCTTCTGAGCCCGCCGTCCGCCCCACCCTCGGGGACACCACGGAGATCTGCAGGGCTCAGAAACCAGCTCCGCGGGCGGGGGAACGCCCTCCCCTGTGGAAGGCGCGGCCTCCTCCCCGCACCACCCCCGCGCCCCTCCTCCGGCGCTTCACCCCTTCCACGCCGGGCCCGCAGGAGCCAGGACGAGGAGGGCGAGTCCCCGCGCGTGGAGCCGCGGCGTCAGCACTCGGAACTGCGCCCGCCCCACGGCGGGAAGAGGTCAATCACTGCGGAGCCTAGAAGCCCTAAGTCGAGCGCCACCGGTCCCTAACTTTCCAACTCCCCCGCCGCTCCTCCCCCGCGCCCTGGCCCAGGCGCCCGCGCGTCGCGCCCTTGGAGCCGACTCCCGCCGGCGTCCAAACAGGCTGCGCCCGGCCCTGCCGCCGCCGCTCGGTCTCCGCGCGTTCTGACGCGCGCCCCCGCCTGCCCGCGCCTTCCCCTCCCCTCCACCGGCGCGCCCCCGCACCCCGGCAGCACGTGTGCCCTTCTCCTCCCGCGGGAGCGAGGCGGACTGTCCGGCCTTCCGCAAGCTCTCCTGAGTTCCCGGAAACTTCCCCTGGGCCTTGAGGCCGAGGAGTCCCGCAAAGACCTTCCGAGCGGAAGGCGCGGTCCACCTGTCGGCGTCCTGGAGCCCCAGAGCCCCGCGGCCTAGGCTGGGAGTGGGGGAGGCGGAAGGCGCTCTGCCGCGTTCAGCGGGGCGACCTGCGGGCGAGTTGCGGGGTGGGGTGGGGCGACCCGCGGCAGCCCCGGTCCCGCAGCGCCCCTCTGGGCCGAGACGGGTCTCTCAGGTGGCAGAGTGGAGGGGGCCGGGGCCGCAGGTCCCGGGGGCGTCGGGGAGGGACGGCGGCTCCTGCGCCCCCACCGCGGCCCACCTTTGTGGCGGATGCTGCGCTTCCAGTCCTTGGCCGTCTCGCGGCCGCTGACGAACTGGAACTCGTTGGGCGTGAGCCACTCGCCGCGGTGGCGGATGGAGGGGCCCTTGCTGCCCTGGCAGAGTTTGCGCACGTAGAGCAGCGCGCGGTTGGCGCCGCACTCCACCTCGATGCACGGCTCTCCGTTGTCCAGCAGTGGCTGGAAATCCGGCGCCACGGTCGCGGCGGCCGAGAAGCGCTCGAGGACCAGTGGGTCCCGCGGCAGGTGGAGGTGCGGGCCAGCCTCGTGCAGGCTCAGGTAGGCGCGCGGGGCGCGAAGCGGTGGCGCCAGCAGCGCCTCGTAGCCGGCGGCCGCGGCGGGCAGCGAGGCTGTCGGGGGCAGGGCAGCGGCTGCGGGCAGCGGCGCCAGGTAGCCGGGCAGCGGCGGCAGCGGCAGCGCGGCCAGGGACGGGTGGAAGGTGGCCAGGGCCAGGGCCAGGTCCTCGCGGCCCGGGAGCTCCTTCTTGACCGCGGGCATGGCGCGCCGGTGGCCCCGAAGCCCGACTCTCCGCCGCCGGAGTAACTTGTTCGGGCCCGAGCTGGAGTTGGGCCGCGGGGCGGGGAGGGCCCCGGGAGGCTCCTGGCCTCGCGCCGCTCTGCCGGCTACTGCGCCCCGGCGCCGGGAGCCGCCGCCGCCGCGCCGTCCGCCGGGCCACCGCACCCGCCCGCTGCCCGGCACGCTGGCGGGAACTCCAAGACTCGAGACATGGTGCCTCCCGGAGCTGCTATCGATCCCGGATCGACCCGCCGAGTGCCGCAGCTCCGGGGCCCTGGGACTCCGCGGGGCGCCGGGAGTTCCGCGCCCCGGCCACCTGCGCCCACGCCCCTGCGCCCTGCTCGCTGGTCCGCCGCCGGGGCCGCGTCGGGCAGTGAGGAGTCGCGGTGTCGCCGAGCCCCGCGCCCCGCCCAACCCGGGGGTCCCAGGTCCCCGCCCTGCCGCCTCCGGGGCCGCGCACCCGTGCACTGGCGCGCGCCCGCCCAGCGGGGACTTGGGAGACTCCCGCCGCCGCCGCCGCCGCCACAACTTGGCCCATTTAAACGGCCCCGGCACGGCGGGCGGGCGCGGGCTCCAGCGGGGGGTGCGTGACGGCCGACTGGGCCCACACGGGCGGGGGCGGGGCGGCGGGACCCGGCCGCTCCCCTGCCCTATTCAGACACAGGAGGAAGGGAGGCCCTGGGGCGGATGAGAGCGAGGCCGGGCGCGCGGGCCGCACCGTTGGGCACGGGTGTCACCGTTTGGTCGCAGCTTGTGTTGAGAAAATTGAAGTTCGTGCGGGGCTCCACGTGCGGCGCGCGTGGGGGCGGCGCCGGGGCGGGAGCTGCTGGAGGAGAGGAGCCAGGACCGGCCTGGAGCAGAGTGTGGTGTGAGCAGGCGGCTTTTCCGAGGGCCCGGAGGGCGCGGGGGTTGTGGTCTGTGCACCGGGAGGGCGAGGCTGTGGGTCTGTGGTGCCGCCGGGAGGACTTGTGCCCATGAACTGCGTCCTTCCTATGAGCCCCCACCAGGAGGTCTCCTTAGTATCCCCACTTTATGGAGAAGAAAACCCAGACAGAGGTCAGGCAACTGGGCTGGTGCCACACCGTTGCTTTAGACCCTGGTGGTCTGACTGGAGCTCACAGTGCCAGCCCATGTGAGAGCAGAGGGTGGAAGTGGGTGGCCCAGAACCGGGTGGGAGGTGTGGAATGTGGGGAAGGAGGGGGGCAGCTGAATGCAGGGGTCACGCTCGTGGACACAGGATGCATTCTGTTCCCTGTAAGCATGACTGGAGAAAAGGGCCCCTGTCACGTCCACAACCACCTGGGTGCCTTTGGGGCGCTGTCAGCCTCCGCACAGGCCTGGCAATGAGCCACTTGTGCCCCACTTCCATCTCTCTGCTCATCAGCATCATTGAGGCTGGAGTGGGGTGGTTGTGTGTGGATCAGGAATAAAAACTGATAGCAGCTGGGGTGGGGTGGGGGGCACTTGTCTCTGTGGGTGTGTCATGTTGGACACCCTGGGAAACAAACACACAGAGCAACCCAGTGACAGTGAAGGGGCACAGCTAAAGATGTGGGTCACTCTGTCAGTCCCAGCCCCTCTGCAAGAGATCAGCTGCTTGGTGCACCTGTCGGGGCACCCTGCGAGCATCTCCCTGCACAGGTGGCGGCGGGGGCTGAGCGGGATGCCCAGGCCTGTTCCTTCTGCAAGGGAGGGGTTGGGAGTGGAGGGCAAGCTTGGGGAAAAGCCACTACCACCCACCTTCTACCAGAAACAGGCACCTGTGGCTTCCCCTGCTGACTCCTGCCGCCCACCTCCTGCCCAGCAGTGGGGCACCAGCAGGGTGCCAAGGCTGACCCAGGAGCAAAGCTGAGCCAAGGCTCCACTCAGACTGGGGTTCCATCTGGGACTCTGGGTCCTCCTTCCACCCCAAGTTTGGGCCACTTGCTGTACATCCGTCGGGGTCTGCAGGTCCAGATAGGAACATGGGTGTGACTGTGGGTGACTGCTCTTTAGCTCCCTACCAGGGGCTCCATCACCCCACCTGCAGCCTGGACACCTGCAGGCAGCACACCTGACCCCTGTGTGGCCCCAGGGAACTGTCTGGGTGTTCCCCAAGCCTGGCTCACAGACTGCAGGCTGCTCCCCTCCACCATGGCCCCAGCCTCACAGCCTGTGTCCTGCTCTCAGGTGGGCTCCCTGAAGCTGCCGCTGCCCCCAGAGCCCAAGGCTGGGAGAGGGGCCAGCAGGTCAGTCTGCCGCTGTCAGTCAGCTGGAGGCCCTGCCTGCTGCCCAAAGATGCCCCCCCAGTGCTTCTCGTGTCCACCCACTCCTGTGAACGCCACCCAAGGACAGGCTCACTGCCACTGGCTTCAGGCTTTCGACCCTCCAACTGTGCCTGGGGAGGGAAGGCTGGTCCCAGCACCCTGATCTGCAGCCTCCAGACCCCCTCCAGCCCTGGCCCACAGAGAGTGGCCTCCTGTCTGCCCGCCATGCAGGACCCCTCTGGCACACAGCGGGTGGTGGTGGGACTGGGGGCCTGGCTCCAGGTTTCAGGGGAGGTTCACTAACCTAGCCCACCTGGCCTAGCCACTGTGCTGTCCTCCCTGCAGGAGCAAGCTCTTTTCCTGAAAGACCGCAGACTCCCAAAGCTCCCCGCAGGAAACTCTCTCCTCACAGGCCACCCCCAAAGAACAGGACGGTGAAGGGTTGTGCACAGCCCTTTGTGGCCAAGTCAGTCACATACCCCTCCTGTTCCTGGGGAGCAGGCCCCACTCCCCATGGGGGGTCAGGGCCTCCTTTCTGTGGCAACCAGGACCTGGTACACACCTGGCCTGGCCTGGGGTGCCAACCCTGCCCCCTCTTCTGCGGTTCTTGGAGGAGGCAGTGGCTTAGGGGCAGAGTTGGGTGTGCTCCCGTTATTCCCACTTGTGGGGCGGGGGGATCCCAGGTGAGATCCGCAGCCACCAGACCCTAACACCCCTGTGGGTCTGCCCGCCCCTGCGGGTCTCGGTGGTGCCTCGCTGCTCGCGGTACCCCCGCTCGGGGCCCCGCCGCCGCTGGCCCGGCCTGAGCGCGGAGAGAGGGGGAGGGATCATAAATAACCGCGGGCGGGCGGCGCAGACGGTGACCAGAGACGTCCCGGGGGAGCGCGGGGGCGGTCCGCAGCCCCAGCCGAGGCGAGGCAGCCAGCCTTGACCTCCCCCTCCCGCCGCCCAGACCCCACCCCCAACTAGAGCTCCTGCCAGAACCCCCCCCCCCCATCCTGGAGTTCCAGCCCACCCTCTTCTCCAGAGAGCTCCCCTTAGCACCCCTTCTTCTTTCATTCATCAGCCAATCGTTTATTGAGCACCAGATGTGGCCGGAGTCCAAGGCCAAGAGCCAGCCCAGAGGTGAGGCTGGAAGGTGAGACAGATGCAGAAAGAAGCCGCCGTCCCTGAGACAGGAGGTGCACAGAGGAGGGGGTCTGGGCAAGCAGAGTGGGGCCCTGCTCCCTCACCCCGGTGTTCTCAGCTCACCCAGGGTCTTCCTACCACCCAGGGCTGCATGCAGGGCACAGGCCACAGATGTGGGCTTATCTCAAACACCCATGCATCAAACACGTACTTATCTCAAACACCCATGCGTCAAACATGCACTTATCTCAAACACCCATGCAGACCAGCCCCGCATATGCTTACACCCTTGCACTTGTGTCTGTGTGCACCTTGTGTGCACACGACACACGCAGATGTGTGCATGTTTGCACACAGGCATGTTCCCTACAAATGTGTACGCAGATGCGCGTGCTTGCACAGCTGCTGACCTACACAGAAAGTTGCAGGTATCCCCAGTGAGGCCTGTGCACAAAACAGAGACACAGAGATGCAGCGAGAGCTGTGGAAGGTCAGAGGTTAGTGGTGAGTCAGTGGGGCTCCCCAGGCATCTCTGCAAGAGTGCAGGTGGCCCCCTCAGGAATGTGTCTGCTCTTGGCCTGGCCGCACACGCCTCCGGCCAGGCTGGCTCTCAGGAGACAGGAGGTGTTTCCGGGGGGGTCTGTCACCGACCTCCACCTCTGGAGGAACAGAAAGACACAGCCCAGAAGGCTTGGAGTCAGGGACCTGCTCTTTCAGACACACACGTGCTGGGACCCTGCGACACACACTGCCAGACTGTCAGTCACAGGTGCTGTGAGTCACCTGCCCTGTTACACAGATGCTGGCACACGCACAGAAGGGAATGGTGATCACACTCACACACACATGGTGGGAATGGTGATTGGCACACTCAGGCACACGCAGAGCTGTCCACGGCTCTTTGGGCCTGGGCTGTCCCCAGGGGAAGTGAGGCAGCCGGGCAGAGGGAGGGCCTGGCTACTGGTCAAGGTCAGGTCCCCTTAGCAGGCTCACGTGTGATCCAGCCCTCTCTGTCCTTCTCGGGACCTTGGTTTCTCCATCTGCAAAATAGGGGCAGGGGTCTCAGCATCTCTGTGGGACCCCTTTGGCCTGGGCACAGGGGTCAGTGCTCTGGGGAGGTGTGGCTGTGGTCCCCAGGCCAGCATGGTGAGGTGAGGCCACAGGGCCGGTCTCGCCCAGGCCCGGAGCACACAGCTGGGGGCAGCAGGCCCCCCACCCCCCAGGGGAAACAAAGGAAAGAAATAGAATCCCACAGGGCAAGCCTGAGCCCACCTGGTGCCTGGCCAGGGCTCAAGGGACAGCAGCTGCCCTCTCCCCAGATGGACCTTGGATCCATGTGTCCCTCCTTGGGAACCAAGGGGCAGCGGGAGTGAGAGGGGTCCCTGAGTGTGTTCCTGGCTTTGCCTGGTGGCCGTGAGCCGGGCTGAGAAATGTGTACACCGGGGGGAGAGGGTCTCAAGCAGCGTGGGATGCTTGGCGGCAGCTCAGACCTCCCAGCACTGCTGTCCCTTCTGCAGTTGCCAGACCAGGGACGGCTCAGCTGGGCACGGCATCAGACCTCGGACTTCAGGTCCCTTTCCCATCCCCATGTCCCCAGTAGATGCCTGAGTCTGAGGGAAGCGGAGACCCCAATGCCAATGGCAAAAGCAAAAAAAAAAAAAACAGCCCCACAGACCGACTGCTTGCCCGAGCCCCTCTCTACCCGGCTGGGCCCAGGCCAGTCCCAAGCAGTGCACTCTAGAGCTTTCTCCCTGCAGGGAGGGCTATCGGGGGCCGCTGAGCTCGCGTGTGTCCAGACATGGTGACTTGGGTTCAAGTGCTCTGTAAGACCTCGCTTGTCTGTTTCATGTCTGGATTCCTGGGCGCCGGGAGAGGACAGGCCCTGAGTATGCACAGTGCACCTCTGTGCTGGGGGTGGGGTGGGGGACAGAGGGGCACCGTCTCAGAGTCTTGGGTCAGGTCTGCCTCCTCTTCCTGTGGCACCATCGGCTCAGCACAGCCCCCACGTCTGCCTTGGGGCCCCCTCCTCGATGTGGGGTCCAGGCCTGGAGTTAGGCTCTGCACCACAGGCCATTAGCAAGGCCTGTGCAGCCCTCAGTGCAGCCCTGTGAGGGCCACAGTATCCACCAGACGTCTGCGCTGGAGACCCCACAGAGACAGACCCCAGGGACAGAGCCATAGAGCTGAGGGGCACAGTTTCGGCACCCACAAGCTGGCAGGGTGGGCAGGTGGGCAGGCAGGGATCTGGTTTGGGGTGGGGGGAGTCTGGTGAGGGCAGGGGCCGTGGATCAGGCATGGGGTCTAGTGGGGGTGTCTGGCAGGGTTGGGCGGGGTAGGGTTGGGGGATAAAGCGGCGACTCAGGCTTCTTAGATTGACTCCAGGTATCTCCATCACGGAGAGGAATCACCAGTGAGAGAAACTTCGGGCCCCCTTGGTCTTGAACAGGCACTTCCAGCCTGAGGTGAGGCCCCTGGTGAACCCCAGATCTTTGCTGGGAGGGGAGCAGGCAGGGCGGCTGCAGGTGGAGAAGCGAGGTGGCTGTGGAGCTCTCCCCACTCCTGCCCCGGGTTCCTTCCACGAAGTGTCCTTCTTTGCACCCCTGGAGCTCCCGCTGCAGCTTTGTTCTCCCGGGCCCTAGCAGGCAGCACTCAGGACTGAGGGGAACAGATGGGGTGGCCTCAAACTATAGGAAAACAGAGTCGTCTGGCAACTCCGTGGGTCACTCCTGAGACCACAACCATGAGCTCCTTACATGGGGGACACCCCCGGAGGCAGCACTGCCTGTCCTCTCCACCCTCAGCTCTAGGGCCTGGCCCCGTGGGCAGGGGCTGTGGCCCAGTGCAGGTCACCGGGGGTGGGCAGAGCCATGGCTGAGGCTTGGGTGTCTCTACATACATCCCAGTGGCTGGACTCCCTTCCGCCTTTGTTTAACGGACCTTACATCCAAATAAAGTTGCAGGGTCCTGCTCTGTGGTCGGCTGCGTGTTGTAGGGTCACCCCACCCCTGCAGGGTCACGGTCCTGATCCAGCCTCCTGCTGGGAGAGGGTGTGGGTGCTCTGAGCCCACCAGGCCCGTCAGGACCCACTGGCTCACCCAGGGAGTTCCTTACCTCGGGGATTTTTGGAGGTGGCTCTCCGAGGCCGTGGACTGAGTGCTGGGCCGTCGCGTCACGAGGTCGGCTCAGCTGCCCGTGAGCGTGCTGGAGGGCAGGTGGAGCGGGTCACACCCTTTGGGGCATGCTGGCGTCTTTGTGGGGGGGGCTGTCATGTGACTGAGCACTGAGGGGTCACAGCAAGGTGGGTGGGCCGAGGCCACACGGCCTGGGATTGGCCTGGACCCAGCCCAGGAGTTGACACGCAGAGGCCTGGCCTGAAACGGGCAGGCCAGTGGGCAGCAACACCAGGCCCTGGCTGTTAAGCAAAGTTCCGGTGTGGCCATGGGGAACTAGGACATGGTTTGGTCTTCCCCCCTGCAGATGGGGGAAGCTGGGCTTGGAGGTTCCAGAGAGGTGGGAGAAGAAAAGGCAGTTGCAGGATGGGGCTGGTCTGCGTGGAACGGTGTGGGCAGCCCCCAAAAGTGGGGTCCTTGGACAGGAGCCTTGCCTTTGATGCTCTGTGTATGTGCAGATGCCAACAGATGCCTCCAGAAATCAAGAAATCACTGTCCTCTTGGAACAGGGGCGCTTACCAAAATCTGCCCATTGTGAACAGTCGAGGAACTATGTGTCTGAGGCCCGAGAGGTATGCGCGGACTCATGGGGTCAGAAACAGGTTGGCTCATGGCTGGTAAGGGGCAAAGCCAGGCTTTGGGCTGGCTCCTCTCACAGCCCTCAGCAACCACCCCAGCTTCTGCTTGATGGAGATGTCCTGTTTCCTGTTTCTGCCTATCCTGGCCTCGATACACTGGGATTTTTCTGCTTAGTGCTTCCAGCTAGCATCTTGCTGCATATTAAACCAACTTCCCTCACTGGCACTTGCTCCAAGATCCTCTTCTCAAACCTATCTCCCATGCCCTCACTTCCCATTCCCTTCTTCGTTGTCTGCTTCTGCCCCACCCACCCTCAAACATAGTAGGTGGATAGGTGGATGGATGATGAATGGATGGACGATAAGTGGATGGGTGGGTGGATGGATGGAGTGTCAATGGATGGGTGGATGGATGGATGGATGGATGATGGATGGATGGGTGGATGGATGGATGGGTGGATGGATGGATGGAGTGTGAATGGATGGGTGGATGATGGAGGGATGGATGATGAATGGATGGGTGGATGGATGATGGATGGATGGGTGGGTGGATGGATTGGATGGGTGGATGGAGCATGAATGCATGGATGGGTGGATGGATGGGTGGATGGATGGATGATGAATGGATGGATGGGTGGATGGGTGGGTGGATGGATGGATAGGTGGATGGATGGATGGAGTGTGAATGGATGGGTGGATGGATGGATGGATGGGTGGATGGGTGGATGGGTGGGTGGAGTGTGAATGCATGGATGGGTGGATGGGTGGGTGGATGGATGGATGGAGTGTGAATGGATGGGTGGATGGATGGATGATGAATGGGTGGATGGATTGGATGGGTGGATGGAGTGTGAATGCATGGATGGGTGGATGGATGGGTGGATGGATGGATGAGTGGATGGATAGGTGGATGGATGGATGGATGGATGATGAATGGATTGATGGGTGGATGGGTGGATGGGTGGGTGGGTTCTACCCTTGTCCCTCTATTCTTCCATGAATACTCCTTTGGTTTCTCTTACAGATTATGATGACCAAATCATCTTTAACTCCAGTCTAGACATGAGAGCCCTAAAGCCTGCTGGCCACCTCCACCTCACAGACTCTGGAGTTGTAACCACATGTCTTAAACATCCCACCACCATGTTGGCACCACCATCTGGCTTTCAGCCACCCAAGCCAGAAAGCTGGCACCATCTTAGACCCCTACCTGCCAACCCACTAGCAAGCCTCCCAGATCCTGCCTCCCAGATTCCCCTCACTCCCAGGGCCCTAACCCAGACCCCTTACTCAAAGCACTGGCTCCCTGTTGCCCCAGAATCGGCCCCCACCCCCGTGGCGTTGCAGCTGTCCTTTCGACAGGCACATGTGACCCTGCTGCCCTCGAGGAGCTGCCTCTGCCCGGGGCCCAGCCTCCCGCCTCCCAGCCCTCCTGCAGATGGTTCCCTCTTCCCAGAACCCACTCCCCAACGTTGTTGCCCAGGTGCCACTCTCACAGCACAGTCGCCTTCCTAGGCCCCTTCCTCCATGTACAGAAAATGTTAAAAATTATATTTATAACCATGTCAGTATAAAAGCAAGTCTAATCCATGCTGGATTCATTATTATCTATTTGTTATTACTGTATCCTTTTTTTCCTTCTTGTTTTAAAAGATAAGATTAAGACATTTTGGTAGGGCCCTAAAAGCTCTGTGCCTGCTGTGTGAGGTGACTAAGTTGGCCCTGCTGCCTTCGGGCCTCGACCCAGGATCTCTCCTCCAAGAAGCCCCCAAATTGACCTCCACTTCCAGACACCCGGGGACTCAGAGCCAGGTGGGGCCCCCTCAGGGGTGCTGAGTTGGTGGCTTCACGTGAAAGTGGTGCCAGCCAGGCAGTCCAGACGGAAGCTGGGCCAGGAATAGTCTGGCACAGGAGAAAGGGGTACTGAAGGCCACCGAGCTCCTGAGGAAAGAGCTGGCCCCTAGGGAGAGAGGGCAGGCAAGCAGCTGCCCCAGTTCCGGGTGGGTTGCAGGATTGTCAGAGCTTCTGGAGACTTCCCTGCCTGCTTCACCTCTGGAGGCTGTGAGGGGCATGTGACCGTGAGAGCTGACAAGCCCAGTGGGGAAGCCTTGATTACCCTCTCTGCCCCCCTCTGGAGGTGGGGGCCTGAGCTCCCTGCCTCTGAGACCCCCTCCTCCACCCCTTGGGCCCAGGGCTCCCAAGCAAGTCCAGCTGATCCCCCCATGGTCCACTGTGGCTCTGGCCTGGCTCCCGCTGGTCATATGTGGAGGAAGGAGAGAGGGACATGCCTGTGTGCACAAACATATGTACCATAGCCACGCGCACACTCGTGTGTACACAAGCACCCGTACAGTGCCCATGTGTACATGTACACACCTCTGTGCCAACACGTGCACCCAACACACACCTTGTGAACACACACTTCACACACAGCACTGCATGCACATGTACACACACACACCAGTGTGTACACGTGTACCACATCCATGCACACACATGCCTGAGTGTGCACACCTGCATGCATGCATTTGTGCTGCAACGATGTATGCTTGCAGACACATGCACACACATGCACAGACATGCACACAGGCATAAGCACACCCATATGCATACCTGCAGGTGCACACACACACACATCCACATGCCCATGTACCCACACATATATATCAGACCTGTGTGCACAGATGTACATACACATGCCTGTGAGCACACATGGGGTCTCTGTCTTGACCATGACCCCCTCGAGTGCCTGGCTGTGCCCTTCCCCTCCCGCAGTGGCCGCTCCCTTGGGGAGAAGGCTCACTCTGGGGCTGTGGGGGTGCTGGTGGCAGAGCAAGGGCTTCACAGCCCCTCTGAACTGCCCGGGAGGTTCTGGAGCAGAGGCCTCCTCTCCACCCCCACCGCCTGCGGCACAGAGGCCAAGACCAATAAAACACCCACCTCACAGGAGACAGCTTTATCTTGTTGATCGGAAGTCTGCCAGCCCAATTTATGATGGGACGTAAGATCTCCAAATCTGAATTTATGCGCTGTGGGATAACGAGAGGTCAATGAGATTAAAAGTGGGCTCGCGAGAGAGCCCAGGCAGGCTCTGCGCTGCTGCCTCGGGCCCGGGCCTGGGGCCCAACAGACGGGCTCCAAGGAGGGGGTGTGGGGCCGGGGTCAGAGGCTGCCTCGGCCCAGGAGGCCGGCAGGACTGGCCTGGACCTTTGGTGGGCAATGAGGCGGCCACTGGGGAGGGGGGGGGCTTCCTGGAGTGGGGGGAGCTTTCTCCCAGCCTCCCCCCCACCCCCAAGCCCTGAGCAGACCCCTGGCTCTGGAGGTCGGGCAGGGTGAGGCAAGGATGGGCCCTGGCCCCAGAACAGGGTCCTGAGGGTGGGGGCTGCCATCCCAGACTCCTTGGCTCCTGAGCCCACCTCTCACTTGCTCCCGGTGCCTTCCTCTGTCCCAGCCAGCTGGAGTCCCCATCTCAGGGGGCTCCTGCGTGGGAGAGGGCTGAGGGCCATGTGGGGCTGGCTTTCCGCACTCGGGGCAGACCCTGACTTCAGAATTTATACAAATAAACGAAATGAAAAGTGCTGGCAGCTCTGATCTGATTACAGTCATTCATTCTCTGGTCGTTAATAATTCGTGCAATAAAGGATTGCGGCCGTGCGAGCGCGGAGGGGCTGTGGCCCGGCCTTCCCCCGGCGCCGGCGGCAGGAGCTGGGACATAAATTATTAGTTTCTTATCGCTCGGCCTTCCATCGCTCATGCCGCCAGGCGCTGGCAGGAGCTGCTGCGGGTCTCACGGCCCTGCCTGAGCCCCCAGCCCAGCCCCCAGGGGGGCGGCCCTGAGCCTGGCTGAGGGAAGGTGGGTTTCAGCGCTGGTCCGCTGGCCTTGGGCCCTCTCTGCCTCTCTGAAGGGGGGCCCAGGGAGGTCTGTGAGCACGGGCGCCTGCTGGGTCACGGGCAGCGGTCGAGCTGTCGCGTCTGCCCTCGTGCGTCGTCCTGTCCTGCTTCTCTGGAGGCTGGCTGGGGCCGGATGACAGGCCTTGCGAGCATGCCACCGTTGGCGCTGAATGTCTCTGTGAACCCTCTTGGACTCTGCTCTGGGAACCGGTCACTTTGGTCCTTTCAATCTGCCTTTAGGCTCTGCCAGCGGGGCCAGGGCAGTGTTTCTCGGCCGGGGCAGCGTCCCCTGGCTGAGCAGCATTCTTTTTTGGTGTGGTGCCTCAGTGAAGGAAGCCCGTCCAAGTGCTGTCGGGACAAGTGCTTGCGTGGCTCTGTGTGAACTCCGGGCGAGGGTCCCTCTGATCCTTTTGGGGAGCCCTATCCTCGGACTCAGGCTGTCCTGGGTGCCAGGCGGAGGCCCGTAGCCCTCCAGTTCTCCCAGGCTCTGTCCTGGAGCTGCAGCTGCCTGGTTGCCAGGGTGCCCAGCCCCTACTCCTGACCTTGCCTGGGTCCCCTCCCAGGGCCACAGCCTGGGAACTCTGGAGGCAGGGAGTGGGGTGATGGTGGGCTCACCTCACTGTTTCTCTTTCCCAGAGGTCACTGACCATGTTTGATCTGGTCTCTGTCCCACTGTGCCTGACGCCCGGTGCCCTGGGAACACCGTTTCTTGCCTGTGTATTTCATGCTTGTGTTTGCTGTTTCTGGCAGGGGACTAAATCTGGCTCCTCTGCCTGTGAGTGTCCATCCATGTGGGTTTGTGCCCGCACAGCCCTGCACCTGGCGTCTGGGTCTGGCACAGAGGAGGATCTTGGTGAGTGTTTTCTGGGGGGCTTGCACTGCTGCCTGCGGCTGGGACGCTGAGACCCCTGAGGCTGCAGAGCAGAGCCTCAGCACCAGCCCCTGCCAACTTGTCTTCAGTGGGCTCCTGGCCGGGACGGCGACGGCCTGAACTTCAGCCCAGGGTGGGGCAGTGCTTTATGGCGAGGGGCCTGCAGCACCCCCAGCCTGGCCTCTGCTGGCCGTTTCTTGCCTCTGTGACCATCCCCGGGGCTGCTGTTGGCTTCTCTTTGGGGACCAGGAGGACAGGGAAGGAGGGTGTCAGCCACATGCTGCCCCTGAGCTGGGAAGGTCCGGGAGGGCTGTGTCGCTGGTGCTCCTGGGGCAGGAGGCCACCTTGGAGGAAGGCGAGCCTGCAGCCGGGAGCCCTGAGAATGGGCTGAGAATGAGCAGGGCACACATCTGCTCATGGGGTACACACGAGGCAAACGAGGTTGGCAGCACCTGGCCAGCGCTGGCTTGGGGATGTCATTCGAGCTCAGCCTCTGCCTGCCCTGCCCAGGAGAGGGTGCTGCTGATGTGGAGGTTCTGGGGAGGCTCTCTGGCACAGACAGGGCTCTCCCTGAGTGGGTCTGGGGTTGGGACGTTGGCAGCAGGCCGACATCTGACTGCTAGACCGTCGGGAAGGGGGTGTGCTGCGGTGGCGGGAGGCTCCAGCCGCCCAGAGCTCCATCTGAAACCAGGCTGACTCTATGAGGTGGACCCAAAGGCTCCAACAGGCATCTCTCGAGGCAGGTAGACTCCAAATCTCTTCCTGGAGAGAATCCTGGGAAAACTTCCAAATGCCCTTTCCCTCTGCACAGTGTGATCAGAGCTTCTGGGGACGCCAAGCCAGAGCCCACATGGGCAAGGACACAATCTCCAGCCACTCTCCAGGGGAGCTTGACATCCAGGGCCACTCCTGGGGGCGGCCTCCCCCCGGCCAGGCCCCGTCCTCCAAGGCAGAGACCTTGGAAACTGCAGAGGCTCTGCCCAGGTCCTCCCTCCCACACCCTCCCAAGTCCCACTCCCTGGTCCCATGGCCACCCCCCTTTTTGGTCCACAGCCCTTCCTTTGCTGGGCTGCTGCCAGGTGAGCTCACATCCCTTCTTCTCCTGGATTCACTCAACCAGCTTGGAGACTGCCTGCGTGCCACCTAGATGCCCCCTTCCTGGAGCTTCACCTACTGGAGAAGCAGAAAAGGACACCTGACCCGTGCTGCCGCCCGGCAGACCTGCCCTCTGTCCATGTCTTCTGCTGGATGCAGCCTCGGCACAGGCTGGACCATCCTCATTCCAGAACCTGCTGCTAATGCCGACTCCTGCACCAGGGCACCAGTCCCCTCAGACGCTCCTGTTTAATGCTGCTCATCCTTTGATGTTGATTTCAAATGCCACTGCCACCAGGAAGGCTTTCTGGGTAACCTCCTGTCAGAATAAGTCCGTTTTTCCTGGTGCCTCAGCATGTGTCCCCGCGTTTGCACCAGACCTTGCGCCGAGTCTAACCTTTCACCTGGACCGTGAGGCGGACAGGGCCTCGGACTCACACCTCATCTTTGCTCCAGGCTGATCCCCGGCCGCCAGGACTTAAGTGGCTTTGGGAAAATGCACTCATTTTACATCCTCTCAGCTAACCCTTACGGCAGCTTGTGAGGGTGAGGGAGGTGCTCTTTTTGCCCCTTTTACAGGTGAAATGACCGAGACCTAGTGGTTGTCAGGCAGCCTGGCCATCAGAGGACAGGGGCCCCCCTCCCAGTCGCCATGCTCAGAGCTGCTCCACAATCCCTTTACCAGCTCTCTCCTTAGTGACCAGCTCGGACTTCCCAGGGACCCCCTGGGGCAAGGGGGTCTCCCCGTCCCTGAACCTGCCCACCCGCTTCCACGCCCCCATATCCCATCCCTGCAGACTCGGGCAAGGTTTGAGCTTGCTGCCTCCCTCCCTCACCCCCAGACCCTCCTCCTGCCAACCCAGCCCCTTCCCAGGGATGAAGCCTGTCCTGGACCCCATGTCCCAGCCACACCGGCTCCCCGCCTCGAGCCATAGCCCGTCTCCTGCCTCCTTTCTCTGATGGGCACACCTTTCTCTGATGGGCACACATGCACACGTCAGGAGCCCAGCCCTCCCTGGGCTGCACGTTAACACTGGGACGCACAGTGCAGCCCGGGGCCATGCACCCGTGGGGACACACCACCCCACCCACCTGCGGGTGATTGCCGCCCCCTCCCCAGGAGGAATGAGCACCCCCACCTTTTTATAAAGGGAGGGTGGGCCTCCTGGGGAGAGTCTGCCTTCAGGCGATTCAAGGGCCGGAGCCCAGGAGCCCAGGAGCCCACAGAGGGTGATTAGAAAGCAGGGAGGGGCGAGGCTGAGGACCCAGAAAACCCACCCAGGCTTTATGGGGGGGGTGGGTAGGTGAGGATTCCAGTGTCCAGACAGAAGAAAAAGCTCAAAAAGAATTTCCTTTAAAGAAATGCTGTCTTCCAGGAGCAGGGAATCTAAACACCATCTTTTTATTCTGTAATCAAATTCTCTTTGAATCGGGATCTTTTTAACAGGCCACAGCATGTGCCATCAACACTTTTCAAAATACTAATTGCAGCTTTATGGACACTGCTAAGTTTGGAGGCCACAGATGTGCATTTTCCGGTGCCTTCTCCCGGGTCCCCAGTGTTGTCAGCCAGCGACCAGGCAGGTGGCCCTCTGTGGACACAGGGACAGACAGACAGAGCCCCACCCCCTCTCGCCCCTCCCGCGGCGCTGGGAGGGGCCGAGTCGACGCGGGGGGTGGGCCCGTCCCGGTGTCCCTGGCGTCGGCACTGCGCTGTCACCGCGGTTGAAAGCACCGAGAGCCGGGCCGCCCCCGCGGGGGCGGGAGGTGGGGGCTGGCGCTGGAGCGAAGCTGTCCCCGGGCAGCCGGGCCGCGCGTCCCCGGAGGCCGCCGGCGGCAGTGGAGGCGCCAGGCGCGTCCGGGAAGTCTGGGCGGCCGCCCGCCCGCAGCTGCCCCCGGGTCCTGCGCCCAGGCCAATCGCGGCGACTCCCCGGCGGCGGCTCCCCCTCCCCCGGCCGAGGCAGCGGCGGCTTAACCCTTCCCTCCCCGTCCCGCCCAGCCGCGGTTGCGGCCCTCGGACCCAGCCCGGATGTCGGCGCGATCCAGGGGTACCCCAGTCTGCTCTGGCCCTCCAAACGGGGCAGGGGACCTGGGGACCTGTCCTTGGAGTTCGGCGTGTCCCTGGGGCAAGGTCACACTGCCTCAGTGGAGACCTGGGCGGCAACCCCCTTAGGGGAAGGTTGGAGTCGCGGCACAGACCCGGCAGCGGTGGCCCGCCCTGCCCCTCCTCTGTCCCACTCGCCATCGGCCGCTCTTCCCACACCCGGGAAGTTTTCTGTTCTATTCGACAGGAATATCATGATAGTCCAATAGCACTGACGGTTCTACTACTGTCGCCACGTGTGGGCACCGAGCTGGGGGCACAGGTGAGCCTGCTGCAGGTGAGGAGATGCAAGGAGGCCCAAGGACATGGCTGCCCGTGTCCCCCGCCCCCCGCAGCCCCTCACCTCTCTCCGTCCCCCTCCCTCCCGTATCCCCTCTCCTCCCTCCATCCCCTCCTCCGCCCCCTCTTTCCTCCCTCCTGTGCCCCTCTTTCCCCCCTTTACCACCTTCCCCTTCCTCCTGTATCCTTAGTCTCGTCTTCATTCCCAGCCCTCTCTCTCCAGCCTCACAACCTCACAACAAGGTCACAACACAGAAACTTCACAATCCATCTTGCATTCCTTCCAGTTGTGTTTTGTCTCTTTTTCCCAGTTCAACCAAAGTTTTAGAAAAAATTGTCCGTACAGAACTCACCATCTCCCCTGCACTGTGACCTTCGCACTCTGACCCCTGACCCCTCTAGCCACTGGATCTGCTTTGGCCGACATGCCCCAGGACCCCGCTCTGAGTTGCTCACAGGCCTGAGTCCCACCCCGAGAGTATGACCTCTGACCCCTACATTTGGGCCCCTGGCTTTCTCCTGCACTGCCCCCTCCTTCTGCTTTATGCTTGTGTCCACATAGTTCTGACACCTCCCCTGTACCCTATACCTGCTGAGCTGGGCTGGGTGCTGGGTGAGTAACATGCCAGTCCTGTGCAGAGAACGGACACAGGGTGACCCTAACGGGGGGAATGCCTCTGGGGCTGCTGGTCTCCGGGAAGGTCCTCTTTTTAGTCTGACACCCAGCCAGAGGGGAGGTGGGCCCCTGCCTCTCACTTCCAAGCCCAGAGAGGATGAGGAGGCCGTAGGGGAGCTGGAAGCTAAAAGGTGGTGAGTGTCTGGTCTCGGGGCAGCTCGGCTCCCTGCATGCACGTGTCTCCCAGAGGGTGGTTGCTGGCTGGGGAGGGTCTGCAACCCCTGCTCAGCAGGACGCATGACCTGTGAGACCTCCCCCCACTGGGAAAGGGCTGTGGCGTCTTTGCCCTCTGCTATGCCCCAGAAGAGAGCCCTGTTCCCAGCTGTGGGTGAGGAGCTACGGCCGTGGGCCCTGGGGGTTCCGTGGACCCAGTAAAGTTCCCCTGAGAGGAGGAGTCAGCCCAGAGAGAGGGTCCCGGTCCCCAGCCCTCATCTCCCGCCCCTCCTTCTTCTCCCTGCCCTTGGGGGGCCGAAGCACAGCTGGTGGAGGAAATGGACAGGACCCCAGAGCTTGCCTTCTGCAAGTGGCCAGCTTGGGTGCTCACACTGAGCATTTCAGTGGCTGAAACAAGACTTCTGAAGAGTGACATTAAGGAACAGATGACTTTAAGTTACCAGAAAAGTCTTGGGACTTACCTTAGATTCCATCTAGAACAGGGGGGAATGGAGTACCCCCAAAGCGGGGCTGTGCTCGTGGGCTGCTGCTCACCAAGGATGTGTGGCCCCGGGAGCCCTCTTGTCCTCCCTGACATAGGGTGCTGCAGCTGAGCAGAGGCCAGCCGGGAGAGCTGAGAGCCACAGGCCTGGGGTCTGCAGGGAACCCTGCAGGGGAGGGCAGGGCTCTCATTCCAACCCGGGATGGCTCGGCTGCAGTGAGACTCGGAGGGCGTCCATCCACACTGAAGGAGACGCCAGTGGAAGCGGGATAGTTGTGAAGGGGCAAGAGTGGGGTGAACGAGGAAGGGGCCACAGAGGTCGAGAAGGCAGCCCTGGGAGGAAGACACACTGGGGTGGGGTGGGAGGACCGAGGCTGGGGTTGAACTGGTGGGATGGCAGTAGCCAGATGGCTGGACCCTTGGGGCAGGAGAGGCTGAGGCAAAAGGGGACCCCGCTGGCCTGTCTGTGAGCGCCTGGGTGCACAGGGCACGTGCGGCTGGCTTGGTTCACTTTCCCACTTGCACAGGGGTTCACGGCGCAGAGGAGAAACGGGGTGGGTGGGCGAGGCACCAAGGGGCGAAGCTGCCCGCGGAGGCAGGGGACAGGCCTGCCCCGCGCTCCCGCTCAGGCCGCGCCGCTTGCTGCACGCGCGGGTGGAAGAAGCTGCTGGTCCCGAGGCCCACCTGCCCCATCCCCGCCGTCCACGCGCCCCGGAGTCTGGGGACTGGCTGGTCCCGGACGGGCCAAACCTGCAAACCGAGCCGGGCGCCTTGCCGTGAGTCCCGGCAGAGGGAGCCGGGCAGCCTCTTTGAACTGTTTTGGCGTTTGTCCTTCGGTGAAAGTGCCCCGTTTGCTCGCCCTGGATTTCCGGACATTTTTGGGACCTGCCGGCTCCGCGCAGCGCAGGGGACGGGCGAGGCGAGCGGTTCGCGGAGACGCAGCGCCCACTGGTGGCAGCGCCGCGCCCCGCCGGGCAGTGGGGACCCGGCTCCTCCTGCGGGGTCCCGGCTCCTCCTGTGGGGTCCCGCGATGTCGGCGGGCGCACGGGCCCGTAGCGACAATCCAGGCACGGGCTGAGGGAGGGCGCGGGCAGGAAGCCACATGGGCCCAGCACCCCAAGCCCCAGAGCCCGCGTCTCCTGGGGCTCTCTTACAACAGCAGGGAGGGACTTGATGCGGGGTATCTTCTCGGCCAGGGGTGGTGGGAGGGCGTCAGGGGCTCTGGGGCCTCATGCAGCCCCAGGGATAGCGTCCTCTGGCCCTCTGAGCACCCCTCACCCACTTAGGTCTTACGGATTTGGGGTGGAGAGGGGCCTCCACTCTCATATTCTCAAACCCCTGACATTAGAGAGGAGAAATGGGGGTTTAGAGAGGCGGCCACCTGCAGGGAGCTGCCCTATTGAAGCAGCGGGGTAGGAGACCTCTCTGTCCGGGTTCCACTGCTGCCTTCCCGAGGGCCAGAGGGCTTGCTTCAAGCCCACTGTCGGCGTTGGGTAAGGCCCAGGTGCTCCAGCTCAGGCCACATCTGTCTCATGAGACCCCTTTCTTAGGCTAAGTTGGTGACCCCTCAGCTCGGGTTCAAGCTCTTTCTTGGGTCTGGTCACCGCGGCTGGGAGGGAAGGCCCTCTGGCAGCCGGTTCCTTCCTTGTAGGCAGAGGAAAAGGCTGGGCTTCCTTGCCCGCACCTGCCCAGGTAGAGCCCTCTCCTTGGACCAGACTCCTGCTCTCAGCGACCTCCCTTGCACAAGCCCGGTATCCAACCATGTTTGCCACATTTTATGGCTGAATAATATTCCACTGTATGGCCAGACCACGGTTTGTTTACGCATCATCTGTTGATGGGTACTTGGGTTCCTTCCACCTGTTGGCTATTGTGGATATGTGACAACTTGCTTTTCCATTGCTGTGAAGAAGGCTGTTGCAATTTTGATTGGGATTGAGCTGAATCTGTAAATTGCTTTGGGTAGTATTGGCGTTTTAACAATGTTAATCTTCTGATCCATGAACATGGAATGTATTTCCATTTATTTAGGTCTTTTAAAATTTCTTTCAGCAATGTTTTGCAGTTTTCTGTGTACGAGTCCTTTACATCCTTGGTTAAATTTATTCCTAAATATTTGATTCTTTTAGTTACATTAGAAATGGAATTGTTTTCTTGATTTCATTTAGGATGATTCATTGCTGGTTTATAGAAACAGCACTGATTTTTGCGTGTTCATCCTGTACGCTGCCACTTTGCTGAATTCGTTTATTAGCTCTAGTAGAGTTTTTGTATGTTCTTTGGGATTTTCTCTATATCAGATCATGTTATCTACAAATAGGGAAAGTTTTACTTCTTTCTTTCCAATTTCTCACCTGTTGCTCTGTCTAGAACTTTCAGCATAGTATTGAATTGCAGTGGCAAAAGTGGGTATTCTGCCTTATTCCTGATCTTGGGGGAAAGCTTTCAGACTTCCATCATTGAGTATAATATTCCAGTTCCAGTTTGCGAATGCTACTGTCATGCAAAATACCAGAAACAGATTGGCTTTTATAAAGGGGGTTTATTTGGTTACAAAATTACAGTCTTAAGGCCACAGAAATGTTCAAACAAGCAGTAGGATCCCTTCCCTGAAGAACACCAATGGCATCTGGAAAACCTCTGTTAGCTGGTAAGGCACGTGGCTGTCATCTGCTTGCTTCTAGGCTGCGTTTCAAAATTGTATTCTCCAAAATGTCTCTCTAAGCTGCAGCCGCTCTGAAGTCTTTCTGTTTGAGAACTTTTTATAGGACTCCAGTGATTAAATCAAGATCCACCCTATATGGGCTGGGGTCCATATCTCCATGGAAACACTCAATCAAAGGATTCTCACCCAATCAACACTAATACGTCTGCCCCCACAAGACTGCATCAAAGAACTTGGCATTTTTGGGTCATAATACATCCAAACCGGTACACCTCCTGTTCAATTTTGTCAAAAGTTTGAGCAGGACTGCTGTTAATTCTCCTTTGAATGTTTGGTAGAATTCACTAGTGCAGCCATCTGCTCCTGTGCTTTCCTTTGTTGGGAAGTGTGCCAATTTGAATATATTGTGTCCCCCAAATGCCATTATCTTTGATGTAATCTTGTGTGGGCAGACTTTATCAGTGTTGATTAGATTTCTTTGAGTGTTTCTTTGGAGATGAGCCCCACCCAGCTGTGGGTGATGACTCTGATTGGATAATTTCCATGGAGGTGTGACCCCACCCATTCGGGGTGGGTCTAAGTTGAGTCACTGGAGCCCTATAAATGAGCTGATGGGCAGAGGGAACTCAGTGCAGCTGTGAGTGACATTTTGAAGAGGTGCTACAGCCAAGAGGGACACTTTGAAGAAAGCACAGGAGCTGCAGATGAGAGACATTTTGAAGACGGCCGCTGAAAGCAGACTCTTGCTCCGGAGAAGCTGAGAGAGGACAAATACCCCAAGTGCAACTGAGAGTGACGTTTTTGAGGAACTGCAGCCTAAAGAGGAACGTCCTGGGAGAAAGCCATTTTGAAACCAGAACTTTGGAGCAGACACCAGCCACGTGCCTTCCCAGCTAACAGAGGTTTTCCGGACACCATTGGCCATCCTCCAGTGAAGGTACCCGATTGCTGATGTGTTACCTTGGACACTTTATGGCCTTAAGACTGTAACTGTGTAACCAAATAAACCCCCTTTTAAAATAGCCAATCCATCTCTGGTGTTTTGCATTCTGGCAGCATTAGCAAACCAGAACAGGAGGTTTTTGATGACTGATCCAACCTCTTTATTTGTTATTGGTTCATTGAAGTCTTTTAATTATTCTTGAATCAGTTTGGTAATTTATGTATTTCTAGGAATTTGTCCATTTTCTCTAGGTTTTCTAATTTGTTGGCATACAATTGTTCATAGGATCCTCTTGTAGTCCTTTTTATTTCTTTGGGGTCAGTAGCAATGTCCTCTCTTTCATTTCTGATTTCTGTTATTTCTATCCTTTCTTTTTTCTTTGTCAATCTAACTAAAGGTTTATCTATTTTATCAATCTTTTCAAAGGACCAACTTTTGGTTTATTTGATTCTCTGTACTGTTTTTCTCTAATTTATCTTTGCTCTAATCTTTACTATTTCCTTCCTTCTGCTCACTTTGGGTTTAGTTTGATCCTCTTTTTCTAGTTCTTTAGGTGTGAGTTTGGGTTAGTGATTTGATATCTTTCTTCTTCTTTTTTTTAAAAATAAGGCTTTCATAGCTGTACATTTCCCTTTGAGCACTGCCTTTGCTGCACTCTGTAAGTTTGTGTTGTCATTTTCATTCATTTCATATTTATGAATTTTCAGTTTCCCCCTTTGTTTCCATTCTGGTCAGAGGCAATACTTTGTATGATTTAAATATTTTTAAATTAATTGAGACTTGTTTTGTGACCCAACAACGTGGTCTGTCCTAGAGAATGACCCATGTGCACTTGAGAAGAATGTGTGTTCTGATGTTGGATGAAGTGTTCAAATCTGTCAATATTTGTTTCCTTTATCTTGGGGATCTGCTGTTGGGTGCATTTATATTTATAATTGTTATATCTTCTTGAGGAATCAACCTTTTTTTGTCCACTGAAAAAGTTTTTGGCGTAAAGTCTATTTTATCTGACATTAGGATAGTCTACCCAGTTCTCTTTTCTTTACTATTTGCATAGAATATTCTTTTCCATCCCTTCACCTTCAAACTACTTATGTTTTTGAATTTAAACTAAGTCTCTCGCCAACAGAATGTAGCTGGGTCATGCTTCCTTTCTGACACTCTGCCTTTGACTGTAGAGTTTAATCTGTTTCCATTTAAAATAACTAGTGATAACGCAGGACTTTATTCTGCCATTTTGCAGTTTGTTTTTTGTAAGTCTTATACTTATTTTTATCCCCCAATTCTTCCATTACTGCCTGCTTTTGTATTCATTTGATCTTTTATAGTGAACCATTTAGAGTCCCATGTTTCCTTCTGTGAATATTTTTCAGAAATTTTCTTTGGGGTTTACCATGGGGCTTAAATTTAACATCCTAAATTTATAATAATCTTCTTTGATTTGTGTGGTGGTTTGAAGCTGTATGTACTCCAGAAAAATATGTTCTGAAATCTAACTCATTCCTGTGGTGTGAAACCATTTAAATAGGATCTTTCAATGAGGCTAGTTCAGTTAAGTTGTGACCCACCTCTTTCAGGATGGGTCTTAACCTTAATACTGGAGTCATTATATGTTCCATCATTATATGTTCAATGATATCAGTATTTTTTTTACATTTTGTAAGGCAATTCATTAGCCCAGGCATTCAAGGACTCGTACAACTCCCAGATTGTCTATTCCTTTTCTCCTATTAAAAGGGGCTCTCCCACCCTAACTTATGAACTGTATTTTCTCTATGTTCTTTTTTTCCTTCTTTTAACTTACAGTTCATCCAAAGAGTACAATCAATGGCTCTTGGTGTAATCACAGAGTTGTGCATTTATCATCACTATCAATTTGAGAACATTCTCATTGCTCCAAAAAAAAAAAAAAAAAAAAAATCCCATATTCCTTACACTCCCCTGTTGAGACTTAGCATTGGTATAGAACTTTTGTAACAATTGGTGCAGGAAGAGTACAATGTTACTGTTAACTATAGTCCATAGTTTGCATTAGTTGTATTTTCCCTTTACCATCCTATTGCTAACACCTTGTAATAGTAGTGTATATTTGTTTTAGTTCATGTAAGAACATTCTTATATTTATACAATTAACCCTGGTCATTGTCCACAACAGAGTTCAGTATGCTATATAGTCCCACGTTTTATCCTCTAACTTTCCTTCTGGTGATGTACATAATCCTAAACTTCCCCTTTCAAACATAATCAGATCCATATTTCAGTGCTGTTAGTGACTGTGCTGGTTTGAGTGTATTAGGTCCCCCCAAACGCCATTATCTTTGATGTAATCTTGTGTGGGCAGATGTATCAGTGTTGATTAGATTGTAATTCTTTGAGTGTTTCCATGGAGATGCACCCCACCTGATGACTCTGATTGGATAGTTTCCATGGAGGTGTGACCCCATTCATTCAGGGTGGGTCTGAATTAGTTCACTGGAGCACTATATAAGCTCAGACAGAAGGAGTGAGCTTGCTACAGGCAAGAGGGACACTTTGGAGAATGCACAGGAGCTGAGACAGACATTTTGAAGATGGCTGTTGAAAGCAGACTCTTGCTCCGGAGAAGCTGTGAGAGGACAAACGCCCCAAGAGCAACTGAGTGTGACATTTTAAAGAGGAGCCTAGAGAGGAACATCCTGGGAGAAAACCAGTTTGAAACCAGAACTTAGAACAGATGCCAGCCACGTGCCTTCCCAGCTAACAGAGGTTTTCCGGACACCATTGGCCATCCTCCAGTGAGGGTACCCGATTGCTGATGTGTTACCTTGGACACTTTATGGCCTTAAGACTGTAACTGTGTAACCAGATAAACCCCCTTTATAAAAGCCAGTCCATCTCTGGTGTTTTGCATCCTGGCAGCATTAACAAACTAGAACAGTGGCCCTTACAGTAATGTGCTACCATCACCTCTGTCCATTTCCAAACACTTACAATAAACCTTAGTAAAAATTCTGTACAAATTAAGCATCTGCTCCCCATTCTCTTCCCTCTTTCTATCTCCCGGTAACCTGTACTCTAGATTTTAACTCTAAGAGTTTGCTCATTATTATTAGTTCATATTACTGAGACCATACAATATTTATCCTTCTATGCCTGACTTATTTCGTTCAGTGTGACGTCCTCAAGTTTTGTCCAGGTTGTTGCATGCATCAGGACTTCATTTCTTCTTACAGCTGAATGATGTGTCTTTGTGTGTTTATACCACATTGTGTTAATCCATTCATCAGTTGATGGACATTTGGGTTGCTTCCAGCTTTTGGCAATTGTGGAAAATATCACTATGAATATTGGTGTGCAAATGTCTGTCTGTGTTCCTGCTTTCAGTTCTTCTGAGTATATACCTAGTAGCAGAATTGCTGGATCATATGGTGTGGTGGTTAGGTTCTTGTGTCAACTTGGCCAGGTAATGGTGCCCAATTATTTGGTCAAGCAAGTGCTGTTCCTGTGAGGACATTTCAAGAGTTAAATAATTAGTACATTGATTGCTTCTGTGGCTAATTACATCTGCAGATGGCCAAAGGGAGTGTCTTCCACAGTGAGAGATATTTAATCTAATCAGTGGAAGTATTTTAAGGGCTAAGCGAGAGCTTCTGCAGACAAAAGAAACAACTTTTGTCTCTACTTCAGTCAGCCAGCCTCTCCTGGGGAATTCATCAAAGATCTTCATCGGAGTTGCCAGCTTGCAGTCTGCCCTATGGAATTTGGACTCATGACTCATGCATCCCCACAGTTGTGAGAGACATCTTAACAAAATCTTATACTATTTACAGTTATCTCCTGTTGGTTCCGTTTCCCTAGAGAACCCTGACTGATATGTATGGCAATTCTATACTTAGCTTTCCGAGGAACCACCAAGGTGTCCTCCACAGCAGCTGCACTGTCCTACATTCCCACCAGCAGTGAATAAGTGTTTCTGTTTCTCTACATCCTCTCTAACACTTTTGGTTTTCTGTTTGTTTTATTATGGCCATTCTATTAGGTGTGAAATGACTGATTTGCATTTCCCTAATAGCTAGTGATTTTAAGCAACTTTTCATGTGCTTTTTAGTCATTTGTATTTCCTCTTTAGAAAAGTGTCTATTCAGATCTTTTGCCAGTTTTTGTAATTGGGTTGTCTTTTTATTGTTGAGTTGTAAGATTTCTTTATATATTCTGGATATTAAACCCTTATCAGATGTGATGGTGAGGCACACGTGTCAACTTGTCCAGGTAATGGTGCCCATTTGTCTGGTCAAGCAAGCACTGTTAATGTGAGGACACTTTGTGGACATACATCATCAGTAAGTTCATTGTATCTATGGCTGATTACATCTACACTCAATTTAGAAGACTGCCTTCAGCAATGAGAGATGTTCCATCCAATCAGTTGAAGGCTTTAAAAGGAGAAGTGATGACTTCAGCAGTTGGAAGAGAGAATTTTCATCTCTCATTCAGCCTACCAGTTTCTCTTGGGGAATTCTTTAAAAACCTGTATTGAAGTTCCCAGCTTCCACCCTGCCCTACAGAATGTGGACTCTTGCGTCTCCTGGTAGCATGAGACAATTTTATAAGATCTCATAATATTTACAGGTATCCCCTGTAGGCTCTGTTTCATTAGAGAACCCTGACTAATACAGCTTTGGTACCAGGAGTGGTTCTTGAGAAACTGAATCTTAAAGATGGGATTTCTGAATTGGTTCTGGGTTTTTGCAATCAGTTCTCCACTGTGATTAAATTCTAAGGCACTGTTTCCAATAATGGTGTGAGTTGGCAATAGATATAGATATGCAAAGTATCACCACTGGATGCAGCTACACAAATGCATGTAAGATGCCAGGCTCTGGGAAACAGTAGTTTTGACACCTTAACAGAGTTTTGTGACATTAAAAGGTAAAATGATGTTGGCTAGTTGTTCCTAAATATGCTGGATACAGTTATAAATGAAAGGGTGAACTGAAGGCTTCAAATTTGCAACTTAAGCACTGTGTGACAGATGTAAAAATTTCTATATGTCCCCAGAAAGAAAATCTTATTTCCCATAGCTACAGACTTGAGATCCCTGAAAACCAGACTCAGAGTCTCATTGTGAAGGTGGCAGAATTAAAATGTAAACTAAAATCCCGACCTCAAAGGATATCTGCTATTAAAATGAGGGCATTGATTGGAAAGGAATGGGATCCTGAAAATTGGAATGGGGACATATGGGTTGATAACGATGGCACTGGGGACAATGAAACCCTAGATTCTACAGAGTCTTTGCCAGATAAGCCTGTAATAGTCCACCCTGAGGAAACAGCTTCTCAACCTCCCGTCTGCCCTGAGGAGCCTGCCATCCTAGCTTCACCTAAAGAGATTAACCCTTCAGTGCCTCCTGAACCTATAACCAACTCCTTTGAGGAAGCAGCTCTCACTCCTCTGTCTGGAGAGATTAATCCTGTTTCACCAGATGAAACTGCAATGGAATGCCCTGAGGTAATTGGCTCACAAGAGATTTCTAATTCTTTTCATGGCCCTCCCCCTTCTTTCCATCAAGACCTATAACTAGACTGAAGTCCCAGCAGGCTCCAGAAAGGTGAGGTACAATGTGTGACCCATGATGAGGTACACTAGACTCCAGAAGAGCTGCATGAGTTTTCCAAGTCACATAGAAATTGGGAATATGTGTGGGAATGGATTTTTAAGGGTATAGGATAATGGTGGAAGGAATATAAAGTTGTATCATGCTGAATTTATTGATATGCGCCCACTAACCACTAAGCAGAGATTCTGCAATCAATGTTGTAGCTCAAGGGATTAGAAAGGGCTCTGACAGTTTGGTGGTTGCTGAAACATAGACTAAAAGATGGCTGACATTACCTAAGGTTGAAATGCCAGAAGTGCCCTAGTATAATGCAGAGGAGGGGAGCCAAAGACTTAGTAAGCTTGAAATGTTAGAGTGGATTTATCATGGAAGACCTGCTCACACAACCCTGGAATGTCCAGAGGACACATCTTTCACCAGGACTGTGGGACTAATTCCATCAGAAGAGCTCTGTAGTCGCTCTTCTCTGTAGGTCGGATATTACTGTGGGAACTGCTCTCACTGAGCTGGAATCCTTAAACACAACGGGGATAATTGGATCCCGAGTTGGCAGAAACTGCGTGGCAGCAATTAATCACCAAAGACAAGGTGGATGTGATCACCACAGTGGAAAACAGGCCCAAAGCAGCAGTCAAAATAGTCTGATTCAGAAACTTATGGCATTGGCTAGTAGATCATAGAGTGTCTAGAAATAGATGGGCAGTCTAGTGTATTCTGCTCTGTACAAGGAGAAGAGCCCTAGGCCAAGTGAACAAAGGTCTAACTTGAGTTGCACAGAGAGTGACGGCCCCTTAATCAATTCCAGACTTGAGACAGTTTACAGACCCAGAGCCCCTTGAATGAGAAGGCGGGGTCCCCCTGGGGAAGGACCCTGTTACAATGCCAGAAAATTACACTGTTAATCTTCCTCCCTGCTTTCCCTAAGGAGACCCATGGCTTTTTACCAGGTTAACAGTGCACTGGGGAGAAGGAAATGATCAAACATTTCAGGGATTATCAGACACTGGCTCAGAGGTGACATTAATTCCAGGAGACCTGAGAGTCTGGACACTTACCCCTCAAATCCTTTCTGAACTTGGAAGTAGCATAGTGTGCTTGAAGGGGAGAGTTGAGTGGATAGGTGACAGATTTTTTATTATTTTGCCTCTCTCTGCTCCCTTTACTGATGTGAGAAGTGTAATAGTAGCACTTACCTTTTATCTGAGCTGGAAATTATTGATTTTTTTTTTTACCTTCCTGAGGATGACCCTGAGCACCACCTTTTATTAGTTTTCAGAATTTGTCATGTTGTGCTGCTGAGAGCTTACCCTCTCTATTGCACATTTTCTCTTCAATTAGTGTAATTATAATACTAACCTCTTATTTAATATTTTGTCAGAATTACTAACTTCATGCATTTAATTTACATGGAATTTTGACATAGGTATAATATGTCTTCAAGTAAGATTTATTATGCCCTGATAACCTACTGAAGGGTTTGAATAACTGTTAACCTCCCTGTTCTAGTCTGCTAATGCTGCCGGAATGCAAAACACCAAAAATGGACTGGCTTTTATAAAGGGGGTTTATCTGGTTACACAGTTACAGTCTTAGGGCCATAAAATATCCAAGGTAACACATCAGCAATCAGATACCTTCACTGGAGGATGGCCAATGGCGTCCAGAAAATCTCTGTTAGTTGGGAAGGCACATGGCTGGCATCTGCTCCAAGTTCTGATTTCAAAATGGCTTTCTCCCAGGACATTCCTCTCTAGGCTGCAGCTCCTCTTCAAAATGTCACTCTCAGTTGCTCTTGGGGCATTTGTCCTCTCTTACCTTCTCCAGAGCAAGCATCTGCTTTCAAAATCCATCTCCAAAATGTTTCTGTAAGCTTCAGCTCCTCCCTCAGCTCCTGTGCATTCTTCCAAGTGTCCCTCTTGGCTGTAGCAAGCTCGCTCCTTCTGTCTGAGCTTATGTAGTGCTCCAGTAATCAAGGCCCACGCCGAATGGGTGGGGCCACACCTCCATGGAAATGATCCCATCAGAGTCATCACCCACAGTTGGGTGGGTCACACTCAAAGGGTTCCAATCTAATCAGCACTAAAACATCTGCCCCACAAGATTGCATCAAAGAATATGGCTTTTTCTGGGGGACATGATATATTCAAAGTGGTACACTCCTCTTCAGAAAATATTATTAAATTAGAAAAAGCCATGCAAATTGACAGAAACTGTAAGGAAGAATTGAGCTATCGATCCAATAGACCAATACAAGTAATGTCAATCTCCTGTAACATGTGAGAGGATTTGCTTACAAACTTCTTAAAACCATCCTTCTTTTTGAAGTCTTAAAAAATTACTACTACAGCAACAAAATATATACAGGTTGATTTTTTAGTGATTGAGAATAAAATAACAATGAAGATTTACCTACATAAGTTGAAAATGGGAATTTGCTTTTCATTGAAATAAAAGCCACGAAAGAAGAGTAAGAAATTATGATGTGATTTACACCATTCAAAATCAGAAAATTCCATTAAATTGCTTCTAATATTCAGATTTAAGTTCCTTAAGCAATTTTTCTAAAGCAAAATTAAATATGTAATTGGTTTATTGAGCTGTCTAAAGAGTATGCAGACATTTAAATTCAGTGCAAGACAAACTCCATTAGATTTCAAAATCTGAGAGTCATTTACAGAATGAGTTTTTATCCTTTGGTCTTGAGAGAATGGCAGTCCCACGCTCTCCAAGGGCTTGCACAGTGGCTCTGTTCTCTCCAAACACTGGGGTGATTGCTCCAACATATCTGTGCACTGGGGACTGTGTTCTTAGCCCCACTCTCCTCAATCAGCAGGGAAGCATCTGGACTCTCTGACATCTCTGGGACACAGACTCTCCCCTGTGTGAACAGTGGGTGGTGGCCAAGCTCTCCCCAAATCCCCAGGGAATGTGTTCCACCTGCTTCAGTCTCCAGGGACAGCTCATGCTCTCCGTGTGCATGGGTGGGTCTGCTCTCCTGGCTTGAGGTTTCTTGACCCCAGACCTTAGCTTTCATGGCTTTGCCTTTGAAGACAATTTTTCCTTCAATTTGTCCCTTTTCTGTCCCTTTTAGTCCAGACTGGCAGTGGTTCTGTTTATACAGATCCCACAAAAAAACACTTTTTGGTTTAGCATGCAGTATACAGGAATCAGAACCATCAGACAATAAAACTCCCCACAAATCCTTTGTAGATAACTCTGTTTCCATGCTTAGCTCATCCTGACATGGCCAACTGGTTCCATGTTTTTTAAAACATGGGGCATTAGCCTCTGGGGTCTCACTTTCTGGAAGCTCAGAATTTTCATGACCATCAATTTCCAGTTTGTTTGTACCCAAGAGTTAAATTCTCAGCTTATCCCTTTCCTTTCACATTTTACTATAAGCTGCAAGGAGATACCAGGCCACACTTTCCACATTTAATTTGGAAATCACTCCAGCAAAGTATCCCATCTAATTGTTTTTAAATTCTCCCTTCCATCTAAAACCAATAGTCAATTTTGCAAAATTCTCTGCCCACTTTAATACAAGGATTGCCGTTTTTCCAGTTGGCTATGACACATCCATCATTTCTGTCCAAGTTCTCATAAAAAGAACTTTCAGCATCCCTATTTGTACCAACAGTATCTTCAAAGCAATCTAGGCTTTTTCTTTTAAGCATCTCACAGATACTTCCAGCTTGTTCCCCTTACCATCTTATAAAGCCTTTCCAGCATTTTTGTATTTGCAAATTGTAGCACCCCACGGTTCTGGTACCAAAATCTGTTCTGGTGGTTAAAGCTGCTGGAAAGCAATATACCGGAAATGGATTGGCTTTTACAGTGGGGGTTTATGAGTTCACAAATTTACAGTTCTAAGGCCATGAAAATGTTCACGTTAAGATGTCAAGAGGCAGATGCCTGCTCTGAGGAGACGCCAAGGGCATCAGGGTTCCTCTGTCCCATGGGATGGCCCACGACAGTGTCTGCTGGGCCTCCTCCCGAGGTCTTGTTTCAGAATGGCTCTCTGTCTCCAAAACGTCTCTGGCTGTTTCTCCCTTAGCCTCTCTGGGCTCTCTCCGAAATGCCCCTGCCATTGACCCTTGCCTAGAGGGCACCAACAAAGGGATTAAGGCCCACTGTGACTGGGCAGGGTCACATCTCCATGGAGACAGCCTGATTAAAAGGTCCCACCCACAATACGTCTGCACCCACCGGAGTGGATGAAAAGGACATTGTGTTTTCCGGGGTACACAACAGTTCCAAACAAGCAAACCAACTAGCAATTTAAACAGACATTAAACAATTATTTAATTTCAAAATACCAATTAATTGTTGGATTACTTCTTTTACAATGTGCTTGGGGAGTATACTCAGCAGACAGATTCAGGTCAGTGCCTTGACAGAATTGTACTCAGAAAGCAAAGGTGCAGAAGTCTCTACAAGGAGTGTCATTCTGGAAGCAGGATCCAGGTCCTCAAACCCAGGTCTAAGGGCCTCTATGCCCCGTAAAACCCTTCCCAATCCACTTTTATCTTAGTGACCCATGCACCTGGTCACATGTCTGGACCTGGGATGGGGAACTTCTTCCTCTGAAGCTTTAAAGTGCTGAGGATCCTGGTCCCAGCAGGACAGAAGAAAACTCAGTTGCTGAGCCAGTAGACTAAAAGGGTCTAGTCACCACAAAATGCTCAGTTACCATCCTTACTTGTCCTGCCACAGCTCTGGGAATTCAGGAAATCAGACCTCTTATTCTTTGTGGACACTGATGTCACATCTGGGTCACCAAATTTAAACCCTGCCTGATGCACATAGTAGACAATCTATGACTCCAGGGTTTCAAAAGGAGAAAGAGTTTGTTTCTATGTAAAGCCAAGGGATCAGATGACCTATATATTATCTGTCTCCCTGAGCCTAAGGAGTTTAGGGTTTTTATGGATTCAAATATGGGAGATTGAGTTGTTACCATTACAAAAACAACTACAATTTACAAATGTAAAGGAGTGAAGGTAAGCTAGAACTACACTAGCCACTACAGTAACAAGTCAGTGGTTAGTTCTGGGCTGACTGAAGACCCTTCATGAACATTAGAGGGATGTCTTTGTGTTTATAAGATTCTGAAGTTGTAGAACAGGATGAGGTGGTGCAGGCAGGGCCAGGCATGAGGTTTTACAATTTTCAATTCAGTGTTTGTTTGTAATTTCAGGTACTTCTTTTTGCCTATTCTATAATATATTAGAATATAAGAAAAAGGCATTCATATAATGTTTCGATTGTAATTATTTGTTAAATCTTTTAAATTCAATTTTATTGAGATATATTCATATACCACACAATCATCCAAAGTGTAAAATCAGTTGTTCACTGTACCATTATATAGTTGTGCAGTCATCACCACAATTAATTTTCAAATATTTAAATTATCACAAAAAAGAATAAGAATAAAAAATAAGTAAAAAAGAAGACCCCAAACATCCCACCTCCCCATCCCTCCCCATTATTCATTTACTTTTTCTCCCCATTTTTCTACTCATCTGCCATACGCAGGATAAAGGGAATGTGAGTCACAAGGTTTTCAAAATCACACAGTGACACAGTGTAATGTATATAGTTACAATCATCTTCAAGTTACACAGTCAAGGGTACTGTGTTGCAATTCAACAGTTTCAGATATTTCCTTCTAGCTATTCTAATACACTAAAAACTAAAAAGGGATGTTTCTATAACACACAAGAATAACCTCCAGAATGTCTTCTCAGCTTCGTTTGAAATCTCTTAGTCACTAAAGCTTTATTTTGTTTCATTTCTCTTCCCCCTTTTGGTCAAGAAGGCTTTCTCAATCCTGTGATGCCAGGTCCAGGCTCATCCCTGGGAGTCATGTCCCACGTAGAGGGGAGGGCAGTGAGCATACCTGTAGAGTTGGCTTAGAGACATGCCACATGTGAGGAAAAAACTAGGTTCTCTGGGGGTGACGCAGGCAAAATTATAAGGAGGCTTAGCCTCAACTTTGTAGTAACAAGCTTCATAAGGGCCAGCCCCAAGATTGAAGGCTCAGCCTTTTACATGGTTAGTCCCCAATGCTTGTGAAAACATTGGTAATTCTCCAGTGGGGAAGTTTACTATTTCCACATTTTTCCCCAGGCCATCAAGGGGGCTTTGCAAATACATTTTTATTCTCTGCCCAATTTACTCTGGGAAGGATGAGGGCTTCACACTAACATGTAAAATCCAACCAGATCTCACTCCCTATTCAAAGTTCCATGTAGTTATGGTGTTTGAATAAACTGACCATACGAGTTAGATTATATAGTGCACTACAGAAAATACAGATTTTGCACCAAATGAACATCTCTTCCTTTGATCTCACACAGAAGCTGAAGTTTGTTTGTTTGTTTTTTTAATTAAGCTTTTTATTGTGAAATACTTTCAAACTTACAGGATAGTTACAAAAATAAGACAAACCCCATACAGAGAACTCCAACATACCCCCTCTCTACCCGCTGGATACCAACAATTTTAACAATTTCACTACTTTTGCCATATTTTCTTTTTCTTTCTTTCTCTTTCTTTGTCTTTCTTTCTTTCTTTCTTTCTTTCTTTCTTTCTTTCTTTCTTTCTTTCTCTCTCACTTTCTTGCTTTCTTGCTTGCTTTCTTTCTTTTTATATCTATCTATCTATCTATCTATCTATCCATCTAACCATTTTCTGAACATTTCAGTAGGTCATATACCTCATGCTCCTTGAACACTGGTACATGAAATAATAAAATTTTCCAGAGAATTCAATAGTTTCTGTATTACTTTACAATTAATACTCAGAATAATATTTATTTTTCCTAGGCTATAATTTTTAAAGTGCTCTCAAGCACACTAAAATATAGTTTGCCATCTATCAAAATAAAGACGTTTTTACAGAAGAAACTTGGCAATGCAGCACAGATCATGTTTGCTTATCACACTAGATAAGCTGGTTTCCTCACTCTTCTAAAACTCTACGTCATCACCTCAGTGCTCAAGCTCCTGCCTAAAATGCCTTCTTCCTTCTCTCCTGTTCAATTTCTGCCCATCTTTATCTCCCGGAGGCTCCTCCCTTCAGTGAAAGCTTCCACATAACCTCACCCTTCCTGTCCTGATGCCCTTGAGCCACACACCCTGACAGTGACACTTGCTTACTCCACACTATACCATCCCTGTCTTCCCAGCTAGATTGTAAGCGCCCAGGTGACCACACCACAGACTTCTTCTCTCTAACTTGTAATTCCTAGCACCACTTTGGACACATGCAGAGGCTGAAGGAAAACTTTCTTTTACTCAAAATAAAAATAGCTTTATTTTTCTTATATTATAAAAATATTCCAAGCTTATTATGAAAACTCAAATAATATAGAAAAGTACAAAGAGAAAAGTAAAATCTCAGGACTAAGAGAGTACCATTAATAATATTTTGGTAAACCTCTTTCCAAGTATTTTTGGATGCATGTAAACTTACACAGACAAAAAGATATAAAATGTTATATAAATGATGTTAAACTATCATGCTGTTCTGCAACTTGCAACTATAAATGTAGAATTTCAGCATCTGCCTAGAATTTCATCACTTACTTGTTCATCATTGCTTTCTTTTTTTTTTTTAAAATGAGTACCTTTTTTAATACAATTTTATTGAGATACATTCACATACCATGCAGTCATACAAATTGTACATTCAGTTCCTCACAGTACCATTATATAGCTGTGCATTCATCACCAAAATTAATTTTTGAACATTTTCATTACCACACACAGAAAAATAATGCGAATAAAAATCAAAGTGAAAAAGAACAATTAAAATGAAAAAGAACACTGGGTGCCTTTATTTTGCCCCCATTTTTCTACTCATCCATCCATACACTGGACAAAGGAGAGTGTGGTCATATGGCTTTCCCAATCACATCATCACCCCTCATAAGCTGCGTTGTTGTACAATCGTCTTCAAGATTCAAGGGTTTTGGGTTGTAGTTTGATAGTTTCAGGTATTTACTGCTAGCTATTCCAATTCATTAGAACCTAAAAGGGTTGTCTAGAGAGAGGGCACGAGCTAGCCAAGTGGCCCTGCCGGGGGAGCTGGCATGCTGCAAAGAGGAGGTGGCAAGGATTGTATTGGCAGCAGTTGTGTCATGACCAGGAGGAGCTGGTCGCACCCAGAGGCTGGTCTGTGGCAGGCAGGGAATGATCTGAGAGAGAAGATCTAATCATCTGGAATTAGAGTTGGTACAGAAACTCCTTTTCAACTCTAAAAATATTGGAGGAAGATATGGAAGTGGCCATCAAGATGGTGGTTGTAGGGAATGGGGCAGTTGGAAAATCAAGTATGATTCGGTGATATTGCAAAGGCATTTTTATGAACGGCTACAAGAAAACCATTGGAGATGATTTTTTGGAGCAACAAATCCAAGTAAATGATGAAGATGTCAGACTAATGTTATGGGATATGTCAGGTTAAGAGGAATTTGATGCAATAACAAAGGCCTACTATCGAGGAGCCCAGGCTTGTGTGCTTGTATTTTCTACCACTGAAAGGCAGTCTTTTGAAGCAATTCCCAGTTGGAGAGAGAAAGTAGTAGCTGAAGTTGGAGATATACCCACTGTCCTTGTACAAAACAAGATTAATCTTTTGGATGATTGTTGTATAAAGAATGAGGAAGCTGAGGCACAAAGATTAAAGTTAAGATTCTACAGAACATCAGTGAAAGAGGATCTAAATGTAAATGAAGTTTTTAAATATTTGCCTGAAAAATATCTTCAAAAACTCAAACAACAAATAGCTGAGGACCCAGAATTAATGTGTTCAAGTAGTAACAAAATTGGTATCTTTAATACTTCTGGTGGAAGTCACTTGGGTCAGAATTCAAGTACACTTAATGGTGGGGATGTCATCAACCTTAGACCCAACAAACCAAGGACCAGAAAAAACAGAAATCCTTTTAGCAGCTGCAGCATACCCTAAACAGTTTTAGGGAGGAAAAAATTGAATAATATTGTGCAATTCAGTTAAGAAATGCGTATAGCTATCATGGTATGTTACAAGTGTTTTAGCAGACTTTGCACTTAATGGCTCTCTGAAAGTCAACAGACTTAAATATTGCTCTGGCAATGTTTTTCTGAATGTCAAGTGAGACCTGTGGTGGGAAAAGTACCACCCTGTGGACTCGTTTTAATTTTTTACATTAGATGAAGCTTTTCCTGTTTTTGAAGGAATGCTAGAAGAAATGTCAAAAACAGGTTTTGCTGAATTTTAAAATTCTGGAAAAATAAATGGAATTCCTAAATATTTCAATAGATATAAATGTTATGGATCAAGGAGTGATAACAACCATTCTTTTTCTGAAATTGACCATCTAGCTTTTCTGAAGAGTATTGGATCTGAAAACTTACCAAAAAACAATACTGAATGATAAACCCTATATTTTGCCAGACTGCATTAGTGTGTACTTTGGCAATGTTACTTGTGCAATACCTGAATAATGTAGAGTGTGGAGGTATGCATGCAGATATTGGTACTAAAGTAAACTGAAGGTTTTTGCAGTATTTAAGGAAACTTAGATTCTAACTGATATTTTCATAAAATCATTCACACATTGTGTGTATGTTAAAAGTTTTCATTTTCAAATGAGAAATCCCAGACATATATTTTGCAAATTGAGCTTGGATTTAAAAAGCACTTTGTGCCAAAAATATCATACTTAATTTTTATAGTGCTTTATTATCATTTATATTGTTTGTAATATCTTTAAAAAGCAATTTTCCTCTCTGACAGAGTAAACAAAGGAGGAGGATAGACATTTTAATGCTAGAGCATCTCTCAGGTGAGACCTGTTAAAATCTGAGGGCTAGTTTTTTTGTATGTCCATCCACTAGTGTGTGAATCTGTGCTGTGAAAGGTTAGCCCAGTCCCTGAGCCGATAAGCAGCACATCTGCAATTACTCATTAGGTCCTGTAAAGTACAGTGCTGCATTCAGCACCTTTGGCTGCTGACTGAGAACCCAGTTCTAAACCTTAAAAATTAAGCTACCAATTAAAAAAAAATGCATGAGATAGTCTCTTGTCCTAATCCAAATCATGAATTTTATAATGCCCTGCAATTATAAAACATTACTTCATTTACAGATTTTTGTATGGTATTTTAAGATCATCACTTAAAATTTTCTATAAACTTGGGGTTGTATGGCACTTTCTCAAGAGCTCTGTCAGCACCAAATGCAAAATAATTTATCTTAAGAAATGATTTTAATATGTGTCAGCATAAATTTTGTGACTTTGGACAGTAGATAATTGCATGAATTATGTTAAAACTGATCATAATTTATCAATCATCTTTTTTTAACTTACAAATAATCCCTTTCAATATACTTAATTTAACATGATTTCAAAATATGTAAAATAACTTTTCTTGAAAAATATGAGCACCGGGAGGTAATTTTTCATTATTTGTACTAAATACATAATGATTTATTTCTCTTGTATGTTTTATCATCTTTGTTTTTAAGTCTTCCATCTGTACCACCCTCTCTCCCCTGCCCAGATTAACGCTGAGAACATAATAGAATTTTTCCAGAACGTCCTTGTTAAGTGATCAAGAATGTTTGCTTTCCATATTATTGAAATAATCTGTCATTACCTATTTCAAAGTAATATAAAATGTTTACTTTTATACCATGAGTTGTCACCACTCCCATTGCTGGCAGCGGGGTAGGTGTTGGGAAAAACTTGGTTCCTAACCTAACAATAACACCTGCTAATGAATAACTCATCTTTCCTTTTCTAAAAAAAAAAAAAAGTGTTGTTTATATTGTGCATAAGTGTGCCCCCAGAATGACCTCTTGGCTCCTTTTGTAATGTCTCTGCCACTGACGCTTATTTCATTTCCTTTCACATCCCCCTTTTGGTCAAGATGTTCTCCATCCCATGATGCCGGGTCTACATTCCTCCCTGGGAGTCATATTCCACATTGCCAGGGAGATTCACTCCCCTGGGTGTCTGATCCCACGTAGAGGGGAGGGCAGTGATTTCACCTGCCAAGTTGGCTTAGCTAGAGAGAGAGGGCCACATCTGAGCAACAAAGAGGCATTCGGGAGGAGGCTCTTAGGCACAATTATAGGGAGGCCTAGACTCTCCTTTGCAGCAACAGTCTTCCCAAGGGCAAGTCCTGTGGTAGAGGGCTCAGCCCATCAAACCACCAGTCCCCTATGTCTGTGAGCACATCAGCAACCATCGAGGTGGGGAAGCCCAACACCCCTGCATTCTCCACCAGCTTCTCAGAGGGGCTCTGCATATTTTTTTCATTTTTTTAGTGTCTTTTTTTAAAATTAACTGTATAAAAAATTTAAAAAAAACACACAGTAATAAAAAATATTTCAAACAAACCATAACAAGGGAGTAAGAAAAAGACAACTAACCTAAAATATCTTCTTTACTTCCAACATGTTCCTACTCTACCCCAAGGAAATAACCTAATATAGCAGCATTTCTGTGAAGTTGTTCCTACCATACTCACCAGAAACTAACAAATTTAGTCATTCCTGGGCATTCCCAGAATGTTAAATTTACAAAGATAGCATATCTGTTCTTATTGGGTTATCACCCCCGCCTTCATTAATTGATCTCTATTATTAGTTCCCCTACATTCTACATTATAAACCATTTATTTTATAGTTTTCAATGTTCACTTTAATGGTAGCATATGATATTTCTCTTTTTGTGCCTGGCTTATTTTGCTCAATATTATGTCTTCAAGCTTTATCCATGTTGTTATATGTTTCAGAATATTGTTCCTTCTTACTGCCGCATAGTATTCCATCGTGTATATACCACATTTTATTTATCCACTCATCTGTTGAAGGACATTTGGGTTGTTTCCATCTCTTGGCAATTGTGAATAATGCTGCTATGAACATTGATGTGCAGATATCAGTTCATGTCACTGCTTTCAGATCTTCCAGGTATATACCAAGTGCAATCGCTGGATCGAAGGATAACTCTATATCTAGTTTTCTAAGGAACTGCCAGACTGACTTCCAGAGTGGCTGAACCATTATACAGTCCCACCAACAATGAATAAGAGTTCCAATTTCTCCACATCCCCTCCAGCATTTGTAATTTCCTGTTTGCTTAATGGTAGCCATTGTAATTGGTGTGAGATGGTATCTCATTGGGTCCTAATTTACTTCTCTCTAACAGCTAGTGAAGCTGAACATTTTTTCATGTGTTTCTTGGCCATTTGTATTTCCTCTTCAGAGAATTTTCTTTTCACATCTTTTGCCCATTTTACAATTGGACTGTCTGTACTATTGTCATTGAGTTGTAGGATTTCTTTATATATGCAAGATATCAGTCTTTTGTCAGATACATGGTTTCCCCTATTTTTTTCCCATTGAGTTGGCTGCCTCTTCACCTTTTTGACAAATTCCTTTGAGGTACAGAAACTTCTAAGCTTGAGGAGTTCCCATTTATCTCTTTTTTTCTTTTGTTGCTTGTGCTTTGGATGTAAGGTCTAGGAAGTGGCCACCTAATACAAGGTCTTGAAGATGTTTCCCTACATTATCTTCTAGGAGTTTTATTGTACTGTTTTTTAAATTGAGATCTTTGATCCACTTTGAGTTAATTTTTGTGTAGGGTGTGAAGTGGCAGGCATCTTTCATACATTTGGATATGGATAGATATCCAACTGTCCCAGCCCGATTTGTTGAAAAGACTGTTATGTCTCAGTTCAGTGGCTTTGGGGGGCTTATCAATGATCAGTTGACCATACATCTGAGAGTCTATCTCTGAATTCTCAATTTGATTCCATTGATCAATGTGCATATCTTTGTGCCAGCACCATGCTGTTTTGACTACTGTGGCTTTACAGTAAGCTACAAAATCAGGAATGTAAGTCCTCCCACTTCATTTTTCTTTTTTAAGATGCTTTCAGCAATTCAAGGCATCTGTCCCTTCCAAATAAATTTGATGACTAGCTTTTCCAAGTCTGCAAAGTAGGTTGTTGGAATTTTGATAGGGACTGCATTGAATCTGTAGATGAGTTTGGGTAGAATTGAAATCTTAAGGATATTTAGCCTTCCTGTACGTGAGCATGGAATATTTTTCCATCTTTTAAGGTCCCCTCCTACTAATTTTAGTAGAGTTCTGTAGTTTTCTTTGTATACGTCTTTTACATCTTTGATTAAGTTTATCCCTAGTTACTTGTTTTTTTCAGTTGCTATTGAAAATGGTATGTTTTTCTTGAGTGTCTCTTCACTTTGTGCATTTCTAGCATATAGAAACATTACTGACTTATGTGGATTAATCTTGTATCCCACTACTTTGCTAAATTTGTTTACTAGCAGTAGTAGTTGTATCATCGATTTCTTGGGGTTTTCCAGATATAAGATCATATCATCAAAAAATGACAGTTTTACTTCTTCCTTTCCTATCTGGATGCCTTTTATTTCTGTACCTTGCTGGATTGCCCTGGCTAGCACTTCCAGCACAATGTTGAATAACAGTGGTGACAGCGGGCATCCTTGTCTCATTCCTGATCTTAGAGGGAAGGCTTTCAGTCTCTCACCATTGAGTACTATGCTGGCTGTGGGTTTTTCATATATGCTCTTTATCATAGTGAGGAAATTTTCTTCAATTCCTATCTTTTGAAGTGTTTTTATCAAAAAGGGATGTTGCATTTTGTCAAACGCTTATTCAGCAATTATTTAGATGATCGTTTGATTTTTCTCTTTTGATTTGTTAATGTGTTGTAATACATTAATTGATTTTCTTATGTTGAACCATTCTTGCATGCCTGGAATGAACCCCACTTAGTCATGGTGTATGATTTTTTTTAATGTGTCTTTGGATTCGATTTGCAAGTATTTTGTTGAGAATTTTTGCATCCATATTCATGAGGGAGATTGGCCTGTAGTTTTCCTTTCTTATAGCATCTTTACTTGGTTTTGGTATTAGATTAATGTTAGCTTCATAAAATATGTTAGGTAGTGTTCCATTTTCTGCAATGTTTTGAAAGAGTTTGAGTGAAATTGGTTTCAGTTCTTTTTGGAAAGTTTGATAGAATTCCCCTGTGAAGCCATCTGGCCCTGGGCATTTATTTGTGGGAAGGTTTTTGATGACTGATTGGATCTCTTTGCTTGTGTTTGGTTGGTTGAGGTCTTCTGTTTCTTCTTTGGTCAGTCTAGGTTGTTCATATGTTTCCAGGAAATTCTCCATTTCCTCTACATTATCCAGTTTGTTGCCATATGGTTATTCATAGTATCCTCTTATAATTTTTAAAATTTCTTTGGGATCCACAGTAATGTCACCTTTCTCATTCATTATTTTGTTGATATGGGTCTTCTCTCTTTTTTATTTTGTCAGTCTATCTAGGGGCTTGTCAATATTGTTGATCTTCTCAAAGAACAAACTTTTGGTGTTATTTTTCTCTCTGTTGTTTTTCTGTTCTCTATGTCATTTATTTCTGCTTTAATCCTTGTTATTTCTTTTCCTCTACTTGGGTTAGGATTAGTTTGCTGTTCATTTTCTAGCTTCTTCAGTTGTTTCATTAGTGGTTTGATTTTAACTCTTTCTTCCTTTTTGATGCGTGAATTTAGTGCTGTAAATTTCCCCCTCAATACCGCTTTTGTGGCATCCCATAGGTTTTGTATGTTGTGTTCTCATTTTCATTCATCTCTATATATTTAGCAATTTCTCTTGCTATTTCTTCTTTTACCCACTGATTGTTTAGGAGTCTGTTGTTTAACCTCCAGGTATTTGTGAATTTTCTAAGTTATTGACTTCTAATTATATTCCATTGTGGTCAGAGAATGTGCTTTGAATAATTTCAATTTTGTTTAAATTTATTGAGGCTTGTTTTATGTCCCAGCATATGATCTATTCTGGAGAAAGTTCCATGAGCACTAGAGAAGAATGTGTATCCTGGTGCTTTGGGATATAATGTTCTATATATGTCTGTTAAATCCAATTCATTTATCAGATTGTTTAGGTTTTCAGTTTCCTTATTGGTCTTCTGTTTGGTTGATCTATCTATAGGAGAGAGTGATGTGTTGAAGTCTCCCACAATTATTGCGGAAACATCCATTGCTTCCTTTAGTTTTGACAGTGTTTGTCTCATGTATTTTGTGGCATCTTGATTGGGTGCATAAACATTTATGATTGTTATTTCTTCTTGTTGAATTGCCCCTTTTATTAGTATGTAGTGGCCTTCTTTGTCTTTTTTTCTTCTTTGTCTATTTGCATGAAATATTTCTTTCCATCCTTTCACTTTCAATTTCTTTGTGTCCCTGTGTCTATGATGAGTCTCTTGGATGCACCATATTGTTGGTTCATAATTTTTATCCATTCTGCAGATCTATATGTTTTAATTGGGGAGTTGAATCTATTTACCTTCAATGTTATTATTGTGAAGGCATTTCTTGAATCAACCCTCCTGTCCTTTGGTTTATGTTGTCAGATATATTTTTCCCTCTCTCTCTTATTGTCCTTTAATGTACCCATACTGAATTTCTTTAGTTACTGAACCTTTCTCCATATCTCTCTCTTCTTTCTTTGTTTTCTGTTGGTAGGGTTCCCTTTAGTATCTCAAGTAGGGTAGTTCTCCTCTTGGCAAATTCTCTCAACATTTGTTTGTCTGTGAAAGATTTCAGCTCTCCCTCAAATTTGAAGGAGAGCTTTGCCGGATAAAGAATTCTGGTTGGCAATTTTTCTCTCTTAGAATTTTAAATATGTCATGCCACTGCCTTTTCACCTCCATGGTGCCTGCTGAGTAGTCACTACTTAGTCTTATGTTGTTTCCTTTGTATGTGGTGAATTGCTTTTCTCTTGCTGCTTTCAGAACTTGCTCCTTCTCTTCAGTAATTGACAATCTGATCAGAATATGTCTCAGAGTGGGTTTATTTGGATTTATTCTACTTGGAGTTCACTGGGCATTTATGATTTGTGTATTTATGGTGTTTAGAAGATTTGGGAAGTTTTCCCCAACAATTTCTTTGAATACTCTTTGTGCTGGTTTGAATGTATTATGTCCCCCAGAAAAAGCCATATTCTTTGATGCAGTCTTGTGGGGCAGACATTTTGGTGCTGATTAGATTTCTTTGAGTGTTTCTTTGGCGATGCGTGCCACCCAGCTGTGGGTGATGACTCTGATTGGATATTTTCCATGGAGGCATGGCCCTACGCATTCAGGGTGGGCCTTGATCAGTGGAGCCATATAAATGAGCTGACAAACAGAAGGAACTCAGTGCAGCTGTGAGTGATGTTTTGAAGAGGAGCTACAGCCAAGAAGGACACTTTGAAGAAAGCACAGGAGCTGCAGATGAGAGACAGTTTGAAGATGGCCATTGAAAGCAGACTCTTGATCTGGAGAAGCTGAGAGAGGACAAATACCCCAAGTGCAACTAAGAGTGACATTTTTGAGGAACTGCAGCCTAGAGAGGAACGTCCTGGGAAAAAGCCATTTTGAAGCCAGAACTTTGGATTAGACACCAGCCACCTCCCAGCTAACAGAGGTTTTCCAGATGCCATTGGCCATCCCCAGTGAAGGTACCTGATTGCTGATGTGTTACCTCAGATGCTTTATGGCCTTAAGACTGTAACTGTGTAACCAAATAAACCCCCTTTATAAAAGCCAATCCATCTCTGGTGTTTTGCATTCCAGCAGCATTAGCAAACTAGAACACTCTTCCTAGACCTTTGCCCTTCTCTTCCCCTTCTGGAACACCAATGACTCTTATTTTTGGATGTTTTATACTATCTATCATATCCCTAAGATTCATTTCCATTTTTTTTAAATTTTTCCCTATTTTTTCTTTTGTTCTTTTCTTTTCCATTCTGTCATCCTTGAGGTCACTGATTCACTGTTCAGCTTCCTCTAGTCTTGTACTATGAGTATCCAGAATCTTTTTAATTTGGTCAACAGTTTTTTTATTTCCATAAGATCATCTTTTTATTTACTCTTGCAATTTCTTCTTATGCTCTTCTAGGGTCTTCTTCACTTCCTTTATATCCTCTGCCATGCTCTTGTTTGTCTTTAGTTCTTTGATTAATTGCTTCGAGTGCTGTGTCTCCTCTGATCTTTGGATTTGGGTGTTTGGGTTTGGGTTATCCATATCATCTGTTTTTTTCATAGGCTTAAAATTTTCTGTTGTTTTTGGCCTCTTGGCATTTGCTTAACTTGATAGGGTTCTTTTAGGATATTCAGACTGATTCAAACACTTATTCCTAATTTGTCAGATCTACAGCTTGGTTGAGTACTCTTTCTCTAACTAACCAGCAGGTGGCTTCTGCAAGCCACCTATTCCTCTCAAGCCAGTTCTCCCCAACTTTGACTTTGTAATGAGTGGGGGTGTGAGTCTTGTGGGCTCCAATTGTGTAACAAGTTTGCATGTGTAGTTGGTGCTGCCTGCCCTGAATGTGGGGCGTGTGTCTGAGCAGTTAGGGAGGGAGGGTCACTTTGATAATCAAATCTCCCAGGTGTTCCTGGAGATTTAAAGCTGTTGCAATAGTCTAATCCTTCCATTAGTCTCACCACAGTTTGTCTCTGCGCTGACCCAGAAGTCCTTGGTATTGACGTAGGGTCCCTCGGACTTGCGAGTGGGTCCCTCTTCCAAGCCGTGCCCTCCTAGGGCCTCTGCTGAGGGAAGGCTGTGCCACATCACAGGTGAGCACCATCCCCCAAGGGGAGTTCTGGGCCACAGGGCCATGTAGGGGAGTTCCCAGTCTGCTGAAAGGATGGCTGAATGGGGCTTGTTAATTTCCCTTTTCATACAACTCTGCCTTCCCTGCTCTGGGACAATTAGCTGTGGGTGCACAAAAGGCTATTGTCCATGCCCAATATTGTGGCATGTGTGCACGTTGTTGGAAACACTTCCCATCACACTGGGTTGTTTGGGGCAGCTCTGGCCTGTGGCACTGATGCTGGGCAGGAGCATTCCCAGCCTGCCAGGAAGATGGCTGTAAGTGGACACCCCCTTTTCTTGGGAAATATGGTGTTTAGTGAATTTTCTCAGCCACTAGATTTATTGCTTTGTCTCTCAGAGCTATCTTAGCCCTGCTCTTGCCTGGGCCCAAATTACAAGTCTTTGAAGTTTTCTGTAATGGGCTTCCTAGAGTAATTGTTTTAGTAAAATGGAAAAGATTAAAAAAAGGAAAAACAAAAAGAAGGGCCCTCCTTGCAGATCTAATGGGCTATTGAAATGATAAGAGACAAGGAGATTAGAGCCATAAAGTAACAATCAAGAAAGCAGAGAAACCAGCTCTTCAGACAAGGGACAACACCCTCTGGATTTGCCTATGCACCTGATTGTTTGAGCCCTTCCCTTCTCCATTTTCTGTTCACTGGAACTCCAAAAAGTCTCTGTTTTTATTTTTGTTTTTTTGTTTTTTGCTGTTTTTGCTAGCCCTATCTCCTCTCCACAGGGCTGACTGCTCCTGGATTCTCTGATGTCTGGTCTCAGTCTATCTATGTTTGGAGTTTTGATCAGCAGTCTGAGTTTTCAATAAGAGCTTCAACTGCAGTTCTCCCTCCTCATTTCCAGCACTGACAGCCCCTCCCCCCATGGGACTGAGCCTGGCAGGGAGGGGTGCGGGTCCCCTCGCAGTGAGAACTTCCAGATTTCGCTGATCTCAGCTGTTCCACACATTCGTGAGTGTTACATGAAGTATGCCCAAAGTCAAATTGCTCTGCAATGTCCCATCCACACAGTTCCTGGCTTTCTACTTACTGCCCTGGAGGAGTAACTAAAACCCACAACTCCCACTCTGCCATCTACAGAAGTTGAAGTTTTAAAACACTTTTCCCAGTGCGGGTGTCTGAGCTTGTACCTCGGCTTGCCGGGCCTGGGCCAGGGGACCTGATCACCCCCTGGGGAGGGTAGTAGGTACGGGCGTGAGTGCCCTCTGCAGCCCCCCCGAGCCTGGGGAGCGAGGTCAAGGCAGCTCCCTTTTCCTCACCCAAAATGCCACTGGCAGGGGAGGCTTGCCGGAGGAAACCGCCTTTCTCCCAACTGCCCTTTCCCCACTTCCTTATCTTACCCACTCACTCCCTGGTGCCAAGGCCACTCCTGCCACCGCCAGCGCGCATGCCCGTGGCCAGAACAACCCCCGCCCCGCTGCAACGGTTCCGGCGTTCTCTCAGAACCAATCCTAGCCCCTATCCCTTCAATATTGCCATTTAAGGCTACTTCACCTCTTTTCCAGCCCTGCCCTTCTTACCAGCCTATATAACCTGTAATCACCCCTGAATAAATCTCTTTGGCGCATACTCCTACTAGATGAAGAGTGTCTTGTCCCTATCGCCGCCCTCCTTGCACGCCTCTCGCCGAGGACCCTGGCCACGTCCTCCGCCTCGCCCTCGCCTCCGGGAAAGAGCCCCCGCCGCCGGTACCCCTTGAGCAGCCCCGAGAGCTGCGGGCTCGGCTACCGGCCGCCTCTCCCCCTAGAAGTAGTAACCGCGACCGCAACTGGTGCCCCGTGTGAGGAACGTCTCCACACAACAGTTCAGCAGGTCGATCGCTCGCCCGGACGCCTCTCCAGCTTCCCGTTTCCTCGCCTGCAGGGTAGGGCCGCCTCTCCTTCGCCGCTTCTGGAGCCGCGGGAGGTTCCCTGCTCCGAAGCCGCTCATCCCTTCCCCCACGCTCTCTTCATCCAGTAGGAACTCCTCCCTTCCCCCACGCTCTCTGCGTCCTTTTGTATGCGCACTTCTATGACCCCCGTTCCTCCTAACACTCTCCCTCTTCCCCTACATTACTTTGCTGTAGTTCTTTGTATTTTTATTTCCTCATTTGGTGCCGTGTGCCTCTTTGCAACCGCCCCCCCTGACTGCTCCCGTTGCCAAAGGGCACTGCTTTCTGCTCTCGCCGTCTCCTTCGGCCTTGCGGCCGCAGCTTATCTCATTCTCTCTGCTCGGTAAACAACTCCTCCTCCTCCTCCCTGCCAGCCGGCCGGCCCGGCTCGGGAGCAATCCCCCCTACTCCCCCCTCAGCTATGGGTAATCGTATATCTACATGTCAGGCACCTCAAGTTCGTGCTCTAGCGGGTCTCCTAGATACGCATCGCTGCAAAGTGTCTGTCCGGCAGCTGCAGGTGTACTGGGACCTCCTGCTGCCTTTTAACCCATGGCTCACCACTTGCCATCTTTGGGACCCTGTTACTTATGATCGTCTTATTGATCGAGTCACTAATGCCATGGAACATGAGAGCAAGCGCTTCCCTCCCGGCTTGCTCCCCACCTTGATAACCATCCGCTCCTGCCTTCAAGGCTCCCTCCCCCCTGATCGAGGCCTCGTTAAATCCAAGGAGGCCCTATCAACCCAGCCAACAGACTCAGATAGCGATACTAATTCAAATCATAACTCGGACACGGAGTCCTTAGTCGAGCAAATTAACAACGCGCTCGAGGTGACTCCCAAAAAGCAAAATAACACTGCGCCACGCCAAGATGGCGAACTTCCTCCTTCTTCTTCCATTGAGGGGAGGAAATGCTCCGGCGATGACATCAGCCCTAAGCTGAGCCGGAAACCGCATATGCTTTACCCCGCCCTTCCACAGGGCGGAGTTAGTCCACCATCTTATGCCTTGGGCCCCGCCCTTTCACAGGGCGGGGCTGATCCACCATCTTGTGTCTTAGCCACGCCCACCGCGCCGCCATCTTGCGACGCTTGGGGCCTCCCACTCCCACCTCCCCCTTCGGCGAGCTCCCCCTCGGAGCCGCTACCGGCAGCTGCCGCCGCTCCTTCCACCCCGCCAACTAACAACCCCTGGCTGCCTTCTACACCTCAAGGCAACCCTTGGGGCAACGCTCCCCCTACCCCCACTCCCGCGCCAAGTCCTCTGCAAGCGTGTCCTCCTTTCTCTCGTGCTTTTCGCTGTTTTCCTCTTAACCTTGCCCCCACCCCACAGAAACCGTATGACTGGTATCCCATTGACTCAGATACTATCAAGCAGCTTCGCAGGGCCGTCAGGGAGGACGGGTTAGGTAGCCCATACGCTTCCCAAATACTGCAGGATCTCGGCATGGACTATTGCATCCCCCAAGACTGGGCCTCGCTTGCCCGTTCCATTCTTAACCCCGGTCAGTTTGTTGACTGGCGTGCTCACTTCCAGGCAGAAGCAGCTAAGCAAAGTGAGCAAGACGCAGCCCTTGGAGTCTATCATCCCCCTGAAGCCTATTTGGGCACTGGAGCATTTCTAAATGCGTCTGCTTATATTAATGTCCCTGCCACCTTCTGAACTATCCTCAGAGGCATCGCCTTACGCGCGTTTGCCAATTGCTCTGCCTGTCGGCCTAATAAATTCACCAAGCTCTTCCAGGAGCCGAGTAAGCCTTTCGCCACCTTTGTCTCCAGAGTCGAAGAAACCTGCGCTTGAAAGGTAAGTAATCCCCAGGCCCAATATTACATGTGCCCATCCTCAAATCCTGGAAAATCGTACTGTAATTCCCCCAACGAGTACTACTGTGCATACTGGGGGTGTGAAACACTAACCACTAATTGAAAACCTCCTGTTCCTAATCATTACCTTACCCTAAAGTGGGCCCCTACAGGGTGCAAACTCCCTACTATTAACTGGCTCGGCCAAGAAAGTAAGGGATCCTGCACACATCTTAATCTTACAGTGCAGCTCCCCACTAATCCCTCCTGGTTACTCGGTCAAATTTGGGGCTTCAGAATCTATGAGAAGGAACCGACCGAGAATCACTTATTCTTATAAAAAAGAAGGAGACTGTAAACCAACCAGGCCAAAATACTGCATTAAGAACACCCTCTGGCATAGGTCCCAACCAAGTCATTAACCCCCTTTTTCCACAGCCCTCCAGCCGCACTTCAAGTACAAGCAGCGCATCCGGAGGCCGCACCTCAGCTGCAAACAACGCATCTCAAACCCCACCACCCCAACCTTTTCTGCCCCCTTCTCGTTATTCTTCTCCCCTCCTCAGCCTCATCCAAGCCGCCTTTGCCTCAATAAACTCCTCCAACCCCAATTTTACCTCATCCTGCTGGCTCTGCCTCTCCACCTCTTCCTCGCTATACGAGCCCGTTGCCTCCAACCTCTCCTTTTCAGAAAGCACAGAAAACAGCCCCTCGGAATGCAATTGGAATACCTCTGCCGTCCCCCTGACCTTTCATTCAGTCTCCTATACGGGAAAGTGCGTCCGCCCTCGCTCCATTAACTCTCCCGACCTCACTGCCTGTGCCAGCTATTCATCTCCCAGCAACTCTGCCAAATTTCTCATTCCTCATAACTCCTCCCAATGGCTCTGTTCCTCTACAGGACTTACCCCCTGTCTCAGCACGAATGTCATCAATGAATATAAAGAAACTTGCCTCCTAATTGTCCTTATCCCTAGGGTCTTATACCACAGCGAAGAAGACTTCTTCCTCCGTCTGGAAAAAACTGCGGCTCCTGCCCCACTGCAAAAGCGAGAGCCCATCACCGTCCTTACAATTGCCTCCCTCCTAGGTCTTGCCGGCACTGGCACCGGAATCGCTGCACTAGCCAGTCAAGACTCCGCCCTAACGCACCTCAGGGCGGCTGTTGACGAAGACATTCATCACTTACAAAACGCTATTCACCATCTAAAAAATTCTGTCAATTCCCTCTCTGAGGTAGTGCTCCAAAACCGCCGAGGTCTTGACCTTCTCCTCCTCAAAGAGGGAGGCCTCTGCGCCGCCCTAGGAGAAGAGTGCTGTGTTTATGCCAATTCCACAGGTCTCGTCGAGGACAGCCTGAAAAGGGTCCGAGAAGGACTAGAGAAACGTAAAAGAGATCGTGAAGCCACCAGTTATTGGTCCAGTTTTTTTCACTCCCATCCTCCCATACATCTTTCCTTTTCTTGGCCCCCTATTAATAATTATTCTAGCTCTCATCTTAGGACCCTGCCTCATCCGCAAAATTGTCCAGCTTGTAAAAAAACAAACGGATGCCATTCTTTCCTCGTTCGTGCAAATCCAGTATCAGCGACTCGCCACCTCTGACGCCCCCCACTCCAAGATGACAGCCAACCCTCCGCGACCTCAACGCCACCGGTCGACTCGCCAACCGCGAGACCCTTCTCAATTACCTGAACATCGTTCTCACCTCGAGTTCCAGCTTCTCTGAACCCCTGAACTTTAAACCCCTCACCTTCGCCCAGCCCGCTGCAGCGAAGCCATTGTCAAGCGCCCGGGCACCACACCAACACTGAGCTCCAGCCTCGCTGAGCCACCGTCAACCCCTTTTTTCCCTTCCCTAACCTCCCCCTTCCCTCACCCTTAGCGGACCTCTCCGGTAAAGCCTCTTCCTCTAATTAGAAAAGAAAGGGGAATTGCGGGTGTCTGAGCTTGTACCTCGACTTACCAGGCCTGGGCCAGGGGACCTGATCACCCCCTGGGGAGGGTAGTAGGTACGGGCGTGAGTGCCCTCTGCAGCCCCCCCGAGCCTGGGGAGCGAGGTCAAGGCAGCTCCCTTTTCCTCACCCAAAATGCCACTGGCAGGGGAGGCTTGCCGGAGGAAACCGCCTTTCTCCCAACTGCCCTTTCCCCACTTCCTTATCTTACCCACTCACTCCCTGGTGCCAAGGCCACTCCTGCCACCGCCAGCGCGCATGCCCGTGGCCAGAACAACCCCCGCCCCGCTGCAACGGTTCCGGCGTTCTCTCAGAACCAATCCTAGCCCCTATCCCTTCAATATTGCCATTTAAGGCTACTTCACCTCTTTTCCAGCCCTGCCCTTCTTACCAGCCTATATAACCTGTAATCACCCCTGAATAAATCTCTTTGGCGCATACTCCTACTAGATGAAGAGTGTCTTGTCCCTATCGCCGCCCTCCTTGCACGCCTCTCGCCGAGGACCCTGGCCACGTCCTCCGCCTCGCCCTCGCCTCCGGGAAAGAGCCCCCGCCGCCGGTACCCCTTGAGCAGCCCCGAGAGCTGAGGGCTCGGCTACCGGCCGCCTCTCCCCCTAGAAGTAGTAACCGCGACCGCATCCCAGTATACTCATAGTTATGAATTCACCACCACAATCTATATGAGAACATTTCCATTTCTTCTGCAAAAAAAGGGGAAGAGGAGAAAAAAGGGAAAAAGAAAACAGAAAAAAAATGATGACTATAAAATATACAAGGAAAATAAAATAAAAATAAAATATAACATAATATAAATGTCAGACAACAACACTAATGCCAGGAATCCCCTTTTATAGAAGCCAATCCATTTCTAGTGTTTTGCATTCCAGCAGCATTAGCAAACTAGAACAGATTTTGGTACCCGAGAAGTGGGGTGCTGGTGCTGCTGAGTTTGCAAACATCAAACATGTTGGAACAGTTTTTTAAATGGATAAGGGGAAGATTCTGGAAGAATTGTGAGGAGCTTTATTTAAAAAAGGCCTAAAAGGCTTTGAAGACACTATTTGTGGAAACATGGACTCTCAAGATACTTCTGATGAGGCCTTGAGCAGAAATGATGAATGTGTTGTTGCAAACTGGAAGAAAGGCGATCCTTGTTTTAAAGTGGCAGAGAATTTGGCCAAATTGAATTCTGGTGTCAGATGGAAGGCAGCATTTGAAAGTGATGACCTGGAATATTTATCTGATGAGATCTCCAAGCAAAAAGTAGAAGTAGCCTGGCTTCTACTTACAGCTTATAATAAAATGTGACAGGACAGAGATAAACTTAGAACTGAATTCTTGGGGTCAAAGAAACCAGAAACTGATGGTTTGGAAAATTCCAGGCTTCCAGGGAGTGGAACTCCAGCAGCTATAGCTCAACCTGAGGATTTATCCAAACTTGGAACCCCACCACCGTTTCAGTAAAAGCCAAGATTGGAGACGGAGTTATCCAGAAAGGATTTGTGGAAAGTCCTATTGTCTGATGGCTTTGACCCCTGTGTGCTTCATGGGAAGACAATGGAATTTTTGCAAGATCTTTATAGACAGAGATGCTGCCAGTCCAGACTGGAGGATACAGACAAGGAACAAATTGAAGGAAAAATTTCTTCAAAGACAGAGGCATGGAGGTTGATGTCTGGAGTCAAGAGGTCTCAGGCTGGGAGAGTGGAGCAGCCCATGCATGGAAAGGGTGAGTTTGCCCTGGAGGTTGAGGGCGGGCCTTCCACCTCAATGCTCAGGAAATGTTCTGCCACCCCAAGCCCCAAAGAGGGTGGAGCACATTCCCAGGGAATTGGGAGGAGCCTGGCTGCCACCACACTGTTCTGAAGGGGTTGAGCATGTACTCCAGAGATGGAAGGGAATCTGGGTGCTGCCCCAATATTTGAGGAGGGTGGGGCTGAGAAGGTAGTCTCCCCAATGTGTGGATATGTTGGAACACTCACCCCAGCATTTGGAGAGGAAAGGGCTGCCACAAAGGCCCTTAGGACAGGTTGGACTGCTGCTCTCTCAAGCCCCAGAGAGGGAACATCATTCTGTTAATGATTCTCAGACTTTGAAATCTAATGGAGTTTGCCCTGCAGGTTTTAGGAACTGTTTTGGTCCTGTTAACCCAGTTTTCCTTACTGTTTCTCCTTATGGCAATGAGAATGTTTATCCTATGTATGTCCCTCCTTTGTATATTGGAAGCACATAACTTGTTCTAAGTTTACAGGTCCACAGTCAGAGGGGAATTTTGCTTTTGGACAGACCACAACTGTAACTGATTTAATGGGATCTTGTGCTTAACTATTGTTACTGAAATGATTCAAGTTTTTGTGATATCGTGATGGGATGAATGTGTTTTGTATATGGAAAGATCATGTCATTTTGGGGTCCAGGGGCTGGAATGTGCTGGTTTGAATGCATTATGTCCCCCCAAATGCCATTATCTTTGATGTAATCTTGTGTGGGCAGATGTATCAGTGTTGATTAGATTGTAATTCTTTGAGTGTTTCCATGGAGATGTGCCCAAACCAACTGTGGGTGATGACTCTGGTTGGTTAATTTCCATGGGGGTGTTACCCCACCCATTCAGAGTGGATCTAAATTAAATCACTGGAGCCATAAAAATGAGCTGGCAAACAGAAGGAACTCAGTGCAGCTGAGAGTAACATTTTGAAGAGGAGCTACAGCCAAGAGGGACACTTTGAAGAATGCACAGAAGCTGAGAGAGAAGCTGCAGATGAGAGACAGTTTGAAGATGGCCATTGAAAGCAGACTCTTGCTCCAGAGAAGCTGAGAGAGGGCAAACACCCCAAGAGCAGCTAAGAGAGACATTTTTGAGGAACTGCAGCCTAGAGAGGAACGTCCTGGGAGAAAGCCATTTTGAAACCAGAACTTTGGAACAGATGCCAGCCACGTGTCTTCCCAGCTAACAGAGGTTTTCCAGACACCATTGGCCATCCTCCGGTGAAGGTACCCAATTGTTGATGACTTCCCTTGGACACTTTATGGCCTTAAGACTGTAACCAAATAAACTCCCTTTACAAAAGACAATCCATTTCTGGTGTTTTGAATTCTGGCAGCATTAGCAAACTAGAACACTGCCCTCTTTCTGTCTCCTGATATCTTCATTTCTATGTACCTCTATCTCCTGTCTTTTCCTATCTGCCTGTAATGCTCCCTTTACTATTTTTTTTGTAGAGGAGGTCTCCTTTTCATGAACTCTCTCAGTGTCTATTATTCTGTAAATATTTTAAACTCTCCCTCATTTCTGAAAGACAGTTTTGCTGGACATAGGACTCTTGGTTGGCAGTTTTTCTATTTCATTATCTTGGATATATCATACTACTGCCTTCTCACCTCCATGGCTTCTGCTGAAAGATCTGCACTTATTCTTATCAAGTTTCCCTTGTATGTGATGGATTGTTTTTCTCTTGCCGCTTTCAGAATTCTCTCTTTGTCTTTGATGTTAGAAAATCTGATTAGTAAGTGTTTTGGAGTAGGCCTATTTGGATCAATTCAGTTTGTGGCATGCTGCACTTCTTCTACTTTTAATTTTATGTCTTTCATAAGAGTTGGAAATTTTTCATTGATTATTTCCTCTATTATTCTTTCTTCCCATTTTCCCTTCTCTTCTCCTTCTGGAACACACATAACATGTATATTTGTGTGCTTCATATTGTCATTCAGTTCCTTGATATTCTGCTCGTATTTTTCTATTCTTTCCCCTATCTGTACTTTTGTGTGCAGGATTTCAGATGTCCTTTTTTTTTTTTTTTATTTTTTTTTATTTTTTTTTTATTTTTTTTTTTGAATTCATTGTAGTTGTAGTTGAGAAAACAGGAAATCAAAACATTGGGATCATAACAGACAAATTTTGTTAAGTCAGAGATTATGTAGTAAAATTCAGATTTACCTTGAATCTCATAGAACCTCAGTGAAATTACGGATTCTCTATAATAGATACTTAAGAATGCAATTTTTTGCCTACTGTTGCCATTTACTTATTTCTTCCATCTTATATTCTAAGCTAAGATCTATAATTGTCATCTGTCTTGTGAGCTCACTTTGGGAGTAACTAAAACTGACTGATCTTGAATCAGCTTTATTTCTATCAGGCTTCCTATGGGGAAAAGATAACAATTTTGATCAATATCTGAAGCCATTAGTGTCCCTTGTCTATACAAATCAGTGATTTAATGTTAACAAGCCACTTGATTTAAAATGCCAATAACCCACAAATTACCTGAGGCTTGGTTCCATCTGTACTGCTTATTGAAGAAATAGGAAGAACTTTCTTTTACATCCACAAATCCTATTATCTCAGACAATAAACTCAATATTTATGAAGAAAAAATGTCTTCAGTTCTAACAGGCCCTATAAGGCACAACTTTATTTTTTGACCATGCTAAAAAAAAAAAATGGAAATGATTCCCTCTGCCATCAACTTTATCACCAGCATTCAACAAAGTTTAGTTCCTTAAGGTGCTTCCCTGATTAATATTTGTAAAGATAAGCACTCAAAATATTTTATGTAAAAAAAGGTTGTATATCAACACCACAGTACATGCTTACAAAATTCACTTTCACTACTGTCATTAAGTCTTTGGCCAAAATCGATGCAAACTTGTGGGCTCACTTGGATCACTTATTTCAAGCAATATTTGTAGCATAAAATTCAAATTGAACAAATAATTTGAAGAGTCACTTGGAGTTCATTATATTTTATGACTAGTGGTCATTTAAGATGTTACCTTAAATTGAGTTCAAGTTTACACTCATTAATTTCCTTTTGCTCCAGACTTAATTAGCAGTTCAGAAGATTACTATTTCAATGACTTTAGCTGCAGTTCACGCTTCACTAATCTTATTGACTTTAGAACTACCCCAAACTGAGAAATGTCTTTACTAAGTACTTTTGAGAGAAAAATTGGAAGATTCTCTCAACATTTTTAATTTCTGAAATACAAATCAAAATATGTTTTTGTTACGTATCATTTTAACAAGCTTGACATTCCTTTCAATACAGGATGACTTAAATAGGTACTTTAAAAACTGCCTTTTAAAAATATGTTTTATTTTAGAATGAAACAGCTCATTAAAAAGATACATAGATACATGGCTATTATTTTTCATTATTTTATTTAATTTATTTTAGTGTTTATGAATGCCCTCCAACTTAAAGTTTGGTCCACTAAAAACCATAAGGATTCCTCCTATAACAAAAATAAATTACACCTTATGATTGAGAAAAAAAAAAAAAAACGAAAATTTTGGCATAGGCCTCCAAATCAGCTTGGAAAACAAGGGTAAGTTTCAACTGTATGGAGGAACATTCTAGAATCCACCTAGAAACATTTGGCAAAACAAGTGGCCTGGTGCTACTGGGGTTGTTTTGCCTCAGAGGGGGAGACGGTGCACGGGAGGATGCCAAAGATGCACAATGACCACAGACTCACTTACCCAAAATTAGCTAAAATTCAATATAGAATAATATACAACAACAAGAACACTCTCAACAGTTATTCAATGCTTGGACAGCAAGTTGTAAGCTTAGAACAAGTACCTTAGCAGGAACCATATTCAACATGTTACAAGACTTTACAGGTGAGAAAAACTTCATCATACATAGATGAAGTCTTGTGCACAAAGTACATTAGTTTCCAGGACATTGAGGACAACCATAACACAAATAAAGAATAAATCGAAGCTGCTTAACCTTCCACCATTCTCTTGAGTATTAAACCCAGGCCACTTTTGGCCACTTGCAAGGGTGTCTTTTCTTCTTTATTCTCAATGTAAATACTTGCTCCTTTGGACACCAGCAGTTTTGCTTCTTCCACTCTCCCCTCATCACAGGCTAAGTGTAGAGGAGTGTTACCCTCAGTATCTTGGATGTTTGTGGACGCTTTGTAGCACAGAAGGATATGAATCATCTTCAAGTTACCCTTGGCTGCTGCCCGGTGCATTGCGGTAGCCTCAAAATGGTCCTTAGCATCTGGATTAGCCCCACCTTCTAGTAACATAACAGCGATCTCATGCCTGTTTTTGGAAGCTGCATAATGCAGAGGAGTACAGCCATTTTGATTGACAGCATTCACTTGAGCACCTTTTCCCAGAAGGGCTTTTACAATCTCATCCCGGCCTGCAGAAGCAGCAATATGAAGAGGAGTCCAGCCTGCATCATCTTTATCATTCACTGGCACTCCAAGCTCCAGCAAGAATTCAACAATTTCTGTATGTCCTGCTGAGCATGCCCAATGCAATGCAGTTCTGCTGTCCTGGTCAGTTTGGGTAGCCAAGGATTTATCGGCCAGGATCTTCTCCTTCAACTCCTCCAGCTTTCCAGTGTAGGCCAGATTGCAGACCATCAAGTTAGACACACACCCCTCCATTTCGCTCTCCTTAGGATCTGCGTCTCAGATGTCCTTTTATTTCATTGATCCTTTCTTCTGCCTCTCCAAGTCTACTGTTCTATGTCTCCTTTGTGTTTTTCATCTCTTCTATTATGCCTTTCATTCCCGTAAGTTCTGTCATTTGTTCTTTCAAGTTTATGAATACTTCCTATGGTTACCTAGTGTCTTCTTTATATCCTTCATCCCTTTTGTCACATTTTCTTCTAATTCATTGATTTGATTTGGAAGATTTGTTTGAATATCTTTAATTAGTTGTTTCAACTCCCAAATCTTGGTTGAAATGTTAGTTTGTTCCTTTGACTGGTCCATATCTTTGTGTTTCCTGGTGTGGCTCGTGACTTTTTGCTGTCTAGGCATCAGAATTTCTTGATTAGTTTATTCAGGAGGTTGTTTTCTCTCTTTTGCCTAGGGTTTTTTGGTTGTCTTTGATCTCTATCTTTTCTCTGTTTCTCTCACTGGCTAGTTGTCAGATTGGCTCTGCTCCACAGAATTCCTCCAAATTCAGGTGCCCACTATGACCTGTCACAGGGATGAGAGATAGGCATTAGGCACCCCAGGAAGTTCACTGTGTGTGGTAATACAAGTCTGCTGGCTTCCAGTGGTGCTCTGATTTCTGCCAACGAGCATTACCTGAGTTTGTCTTAGATCCCTGCTTTCACAGTTGGAAATTCTGTATTTCTTAGCCAAAACAGGGCCATGTTTCTGTATAGGGCATGCAGACCAGTTCTGCATCTAAGAAATGGTCTGGGGCATCTTTTGAAAAATTTTTCAAATGTATTGCACCTTCCAGACTGTCCAACAGATGGTGCTTGACCTCAGAAGCTACTTTGCCTCTGGGCACAGGCTGCATCTACACAGGTGAACTGAAATTGTGGGACTCATATGCCTTCACTTTGCCAACCAAATCTGGTTTGATGTGGGGCTTCATCAGTGGCAAATTACTCCCTCAGCTGACCCAGTATTCCAGCTGTCCCAAAGGGAAGGAAAAGCTGCTGGTTAGTTCTTCTCTCAAGGGTGGGGGAATGGCTCTCAGACCCAGGGCTGGAAACAGAGTCTGTATTCATATTTTCTCAGTCTCTTTTTCCCCCACTGAATTGGGCCTTGATATGTCCTCTTCTGTCTCCTGGGTCAAGTGGTGGGGGTGTGTCTCACTACTGTGAGAAATTTTGTAGTCTGTGTTCATGGTGGGAGGGGTCCTGTCTGCTGATCCTGTGCCTTCCCCACACTGAGACTGAGGGGGAGGGAAGAGTGCCAGCTGGCCTGGGACAGAAGATTCCTACCTGATATTTCTTCTCTTTCTTCAGTTTGGCATTTGCAGGGTCTTTCTGCAGTCTGTATCCTCCTCCAGAGTTTCAAACAATTCAGAATTGTCCTTTTTCCATTGGGAAGAGAGAAGAGAAGTTTCCAGTAGCTGTTTATGTTGTCTTATTTATGCCTTTATGTTCAATCTTATTGAAACTTGACCAAAACACTCTGGCAACCAGCATGAATTTATTTTCTTGTCAGGTAGTTGAGAATCCTTGGTCAGTCATTTTGTTCCATTTCTTTCTTTCTTTTTTTTTTTTTTTTGTATCTGTTGCATTTCTTTCTTGATTGCAATGGGGTTTCTTGAGTGTCTGTTAAATTACATTTAAGAACTTGGACTGGGGTTATTTCTTCAGTTGAGTGTTTTATGGGTACAGCCCTCTCACTGAATCTGGGTATCTATTATTTTAATTTTATTTTACTCTCAGACTACTAGAAAGAGTTCCATTTCTGTCTCAAATTCCTTTTGGTTAGCTATATTAAGAGCTATATTCTTTCTTGAGGGTGGGAAGGAATTTGAACAAAATCATGAAACACAGTGTTTCCATTACTAAAGCTGAAGGATGCAATATACCATACATTGATTGGCTTTTACAATGGGGTGTCTATTAGTTCACAAATTTAGAGTTCTAAGGCCTTGATAATGTCCCAATTAAGGCACCAACAGGATGATACCCCTCTGAAGAAAGGCCGATGACATCTGGTGTTCCCTGTCACGTGGAAAGGCACATGGCCAGAGTCTGTGGATCTCCTTCCAGGTTTAGCTTCTGGTTTTCATGGCTTTCTTCAAAATGTCTCTGGGCTAATGTTTTAGTTTTCATTTGTTCTCTGCTTGTTTCTCCTAGGGCATTTCTGTCAAGCATCTCTCTTAGCTTCTTTTTGCTCCTGTGGGTCACCCTTGCTTCTCCCAGGGACAAACTCTAGATTACATTACTTAGCTTCTCTCAAAAATGTCTCCCTCAGCTTCTCTGAACTCTCTCTGTGTGAGCGCTCTTAAAGGACTCCAGTAAAGGATTAAGGCCCACCTTGAATGGGTGGGGTCACATCTCCATGGAAACAGTCTAATCAAATATTCCCACCCATAATAGGTCTGCCCCCAAAAATTTGGGTTAAAAGAACATAGTCCTGTATGGGATACATAACAGGTTCAAACCAGCACACTCCACCCTCTGGACCCTGAAAAGACATGTTCTTTCCATATGAAAAATACATTCATGCCATAACAATATCACAAAAGCCTTAAATCGTTTCAATAACAATATTAAGTACAAAGTCTTATCAAAATCAGTTACAGGCATGGTATGCCCTAAGACAAAATTCCCTTCCAGCTGTGGACTTGTTATCTGCTTCTAATATACAAAAGAGGGACACTCATAGGATAAACATTCCCATTGCCATAGGGAGAAATTGGAAGGAAAACAGGGGTCATCAGTTCCAAAAACCTGAAGAGCAAACTCCATTAGATTTCAAAGTCAGAGAGACATTTATAGAATGGTGTTTTAGTCTCCAGACTTGAGAAACTAGCAGACCCGCACTTTCCAAAATCTTGCATTGCAGCCCTTTTCTCTCCAAATGCTGGGGTGATCCAAAATATCCAAGCATTGGGGAGACCACCAGTTCTCAACCTTCCTCAATCATTGGGGTGGTACTCATACCCTCTGCAGGTCTGGGGCATAGGCTCTCCTCTCTCCAAACTGTGTGGTGGTGGCCAGGTTCTCCCTGATCCCTGGGAATGTTCTCCACCCTCTCTAGAGCCTGGGGCAGCAACACTCTTTCTGAACAGCAGAACAGCCAAGCTGCCCTCAATTCTCCAGGCATCTGAGAGCCCTTAGGCAGCAGCACTCTTAAGCTCTTGGGCAAACTCACCCTCTCTACATGCACTGGTGGGTCCACTCTCCTAGTTTCTGGACTCCATACATCAGCTTCCATCATTCTGTCTTTGAAGTAATTTTCCTTCAACCTGTCCCTTTTCTGTTCTTTGAGTCCAGACTGGCAGTGGTTCCATTTATACAGATCCCACAAAAATATTGCTCTTTTCCCATGCTACATACAGGGATCAAAACAATCAGACTTTCCACAAATCCTTCCTGGATAACGCCATCTCCAAGCCTAGCTCATCCTGACATGGCTGAGTTGTTCCATGTTTGGTTAAATCCTTCTGTGGGGCACTAGCCTCTGGGATCTCACTTTATGGAAGCCGAGAATTTTCAAGAACATCAATTTCTGGTTTCTTTGTACCCAAGTCTTCAGTTCCCAGCTTATTTCTTTCCTCTTGCATTTTACTATAACTACAAGGAGAAGCCAGGCCATACTTTCCACATTTAATTAGAAAATCTTTTCAGATAAGTATCCCAGCTCATGTTTTTCTCAATTCTGCCCCCCATCCAACACCAGGACTCAATTTTGCCAAATTATCTTTAAAATAAGGATTGCCATTCTTCCAGTTGGCAATGACACATTCACCATTTCTGTCTAAGGCCTCATTGGAAGTACTTTTAGCATCCATATTTCTACTATAGCTCTTCAAAGCAAGCAAGGCCTTTTCTATCAAGCACGTCACAATTCTACCAGGATATTCCCCTTATTCATTTATAAAGCAGTTTCAGCATTTTTGGCATTTGTGAGTTGTAGACGCACCCCACTTCTCTGGTACCAAAATCTGTTCTGGTTTGCTAAAGCTGCTGGAATGCAATTTACCAGAAATACATTGGATTTTACAATGGGGGTTATTTGTTCACAAATTTAGAGTTCTAAGGTCATGAACGTGTGCCAATTAAGGTGCCAACAGGATGCCTCCTCTGAAGAAAGTCTAATGGCATCTGGGTTTCCGCTGTTACATGGGAGGGCACATTACCAGGGTCTTCTTGTCCCCTCTGGGTTTAGCTGCTGGTTCCCATGGCTTTCTCCAGGAGGTCTCTGGGCTTCTGTCTTAGCTTCTCTTGGCTCTCTGCTTGTTTCTCCCAGGGCATTTCTGTCTAAATATTTCTGAGTCTTTTGGCTCCTGTGGGTTCTCCTTGTTTCTCCCAGAGGCAAGCCCTGGATTATATACCTTAGCTTCTCTCCAAATGTCTCTGTCAGCTTCTCTGAACTCTCTCTCTCTCTCTCCCTTTCTCTCCCTTTCTCTCTCTCTCTCTCTCTCTCTCTCTCCCCTCTCTCTGAGTTCTTTTAAAGTAGCCCAGTAAAGGATTAAGGCCCACCTTGAATGGGTGGGGTCACCTCTCCATAGAAACAGTCTAATCAAATGTTCCCACCCACAATAGGTCTGTCCCCACAGAAGTGAATTAAAAGAACATAGTCTTTTATAGGGTACATTAAAGACTCAAACTGGCACACATGGTTTGCAAAAGAAATAAAAATATACAGTCTGATAATCAGAATTAAAAGCATAAATCAAAAAAACACTAGTTTGTCTCAATATTTCATTAACCAAATACCTATGTCAGGAAATAATCTTATCCATTGAACTGTTTGACCCCACATGATATGAAACACCTTGACTTGATCCTTTAAAATATTCAGGATATTTATCACTGAGCCGGGCTTATTAACATCAGTGCAACACTGTTCACAGGCAGACAGGGTATCTACATTCTATCTGTTTTGCAAGAACATTGTGCTCAGCTTTCAACTTCAGCCTGCAGCTATGAAGCGCACTGAAGTGGTGTTAAACTCTGCTAACCCTGGGTATGTTTATAACTGTTTACTCCAAATTATTTATTCCCAGGAAAAATTTGATGCTGCACAAGAAAGAAGGTAACCATGTATTATGGAAAGGAAAGGAATTGGGGATATTATCCTTTTTAAGTTTAAAGACCAGTGTACAAATGATTCTGTTTTCTTCCTGAATGGCATTTAGGGTAGACAATACATGTAAGAGCACAGGATCAATTCTAGTTTACAGGTTTGTAACAAACTCATGTTTGTTTACAAAGGGGATTCAGAATAGCTGAGACAATGAACAGGAGCAGAATCTAATAAGCCACAGTAGTGTGCTACAGTTTCTATTGAAGCACAAAATTTCTCTACATTTTACCCTCCTTTTGGTCAAATACAACTTGAAAAAATTATTCTTCATCATACAATAAGGCTGGTTTCATTATATTTGGCCTAATTATTTACATAGGTGCTGCAAGAATAACAATTTAACATACAGACCTTTTTTCTTAAGTTTGCTTTGCTGGTGGGTTCCACAAGGAACCTCTGATTGGACTATTTTAATGCAATTTTATTGAGATATATTCAGACAGCATAGAAACCGTCTGATGTATACAGTCACCAGAGCACAGTTGTTCATATAACTCCATGATTGAATTTAGAACATTTTCATTACTATGGAAAATAAATAAAAATAAGAAAAGAAAACCCTAATTCTTCCATACTCCTCATCCCACCATATTACTGATATATAGTTTTGGTGCATCTGTTACTGTTGATGAAAGGGTGTTAAAATATTACTGTTAACTATAGTCCATGGTTTGTAATAGGTACATTTTTTCCCCATAAACCCCTCTATTATTAACTCCTCAAAATAGTGTCATACTTCTGCTTTAGTTCATGGCAGAACTTTTTTATATTTGTTCAGTTAGTCATGGACATTGTCCACCACAAGATTCGCTGTTATTCATTCTCACGTTTTAACCTCCAACTTTCCTTCTGATGATATACGTAACTCTAAACTTCCCCTTTCGACCAAACTCACAAACCATTCAGCCCTGTTAATTATTCTCACAATGATGGGATACCATCACTTCTGTCCATTTCCCACATTTGAGGTCACTCTAGTTAAACTTTCTATGCATGGAACGCAACTGCTCCCCATTCTTTAGCCCTATTCTATATCCTGGTAACAGTCATTCCATATTTTGCATCTATGGGATTACATGTTATAATTAGTTCATATCAGTGAGAATGTAAAATATTTGTCATTTTGTGACAGACTTATTTCACTTAACATAATGCCCTCAAGGTTCATCCATCTTGTCGCATGCTTCAGGACTTCATTCCTTCTTACTGCTGAATAATATTCCATTTTATGTATATAACACATTTTGTTTATCCACTCTTCAGTTGATGGACATTTGGGTTGTTTCCATCTTTTGGCAATTGTGAATAATGCCACTATGAATATTGGTGAACAAATATCTGGAAGACCTGTTTTCAGGTCTTCCAGGTATATACCAATTGCCAAATTTCACTTTTGTAGCTAACATTTATTCAAACATTATAAATGGAATAAACCATAAGAAATACTGCTTTTTTAATTTTAGCATGCATTCAGGAGATGAACTAGGGTATACAGATTTTAATTTATGGCCCTGCAGAAACCGTTGAAGAATTGGAGAGTTAAGAATGGATCAAGAGGCTTCTTGTACTCTTAATTTTAATGCAATTTTATAGAGACATATTCAAATACCAAACAATCATCCAAAAGTGTATGATCAATTGTTCACAGTATCATCACATATTCATTTAGTTTTTGTCCTTTTTTCTACTCATTTGTCCATACACAGGATAAAGGGAGTGTGAACCACAAGACCTCCACAATCACACAGTCACCCCATAGAAGCTATATCGTTACACGATCATCTTCAAGAATCAAGGATAGTGGATTGCAGTTCAACAGTTTCAGGTATTTCCTTCTAGCTATTCTAGTACACTAAAAACTAAAAAGGAATATCTATATAATGCATAAGGATAACCTCTAAATGATTTCTCGACTCCATTTGAGATCTGTCAGTCACAGAAACTTTACTTTGTTTCATTTCTTTTCCCACTCTTGGTCAGGAAGCCTTTATTAATCCCACAATGCTGATTCCAGACTCATCCCTGAGAGGCATGTTCCACATGGCCAGGGAGATTTACACCCCTTGGAGTCATGTCCCACTTTCAGGGGAGGGCAGTGAGCAGCTGAGTGGGCTAAGAGAGAGACAGGCCACATCCAAGCAACAAAAGAGGTGCTCGGTAGGTGACCCGTAGGCACCATTGTAAGTAGGCTAAGCATCTCCTAGGCAGTGACAAGCTTCATAAGGGCAAGCCCCAAGATTGAGGACTTGGCCTACTACAAATGGTAGTCCCCAATGCTTGCAAGAATAGCAGGAGTTCCCCAGGTGGGGAAGATTAATATTTCCACATTTTCCCCCAAGGGGGCTTTGCAAATTCTTTTTATTCTCTGCCCAAGTTACTCTGGGATGTATCAGGGTTTCATACTAACCTGTATAAACCAACCAGATCTGACCCCCATTCAAGGTTCCATATAATTATGGTGTCTGAATAAACTGACCATACAAGTTAAATTATATAGTGTACTTCAGAAAGTTTGATTTTGCTCCAAATAAACATCTTTTCCTTTGGTCTTACACAGGAGTTGAGGTTTTAAAACACAGTCAGTATCATCCTTTTCCTTTTAGTCTGGTTTACCTTAGTTCTAATTAAGTCCATTTTGTTCATATCTCTAATTGAACTCTGATCTCTTTTTCAGCTTCTTAAATATTTGCTATATGGGGTAATGCTGACATCCATAGCTACCAAACTCTGGCTTTGAGTCTCAGATGTCACACAGATACCCAAAGTTACAGGTACTGACCATTTAAGCATCTGAGAATTTAAAGATAACTGTTATGACTCATGAATAGTAGTGACTGCTGTAAGAGCTTACAATCTAGAAACCTTTACACTAAGCCATCCCCTGCTAACCTATGCTCTCAGATTCAATTCTCAGAGTTTGCACATTATTGTTAGTCCATATTAGTGAGGTGTTATAATGTTTGTCTTTTCCATTCTGGCCTGTTTCACTCAACATACTGTCCTCTAGCTCCATTCACTTAGGTTCATAACTCACAACTTCTTTTCTTCTTGCCACCGCTTGGTATTCCATTGTATATGTACACAACAATTCACCATTCTGTTTACCAGTTGATGTACCCTTAGGCCACCTCTATCCATTGTGAATCATGAATATGGCTGCCATAAACACCAGTGTGCAATGTCCACTGATGTCTCTGCTCTCCATTCTTCCAAGTATATACCCAATAACAGGGATGTAGGATCATATGGCAACCCCATAGTTAGCTTCCTGTGGAAACACCACACTTCCCTCCAGGTGGGCTGTGCCATTTTACTTCCCTACCAACGTGGAAGAGGTACATCCCTCTTTTCACATTTTCTTCAGCACTTGTATCCCTCTGTTTATTTTTTTAACAGTTTTGTACACACAGCATGAATCTACCATAAGTAAACAATCAATGATTCCCAGTGTAATCATTTAATTATGCATTTACCACCACAATCTATATGAGGGCATTTACATCTCTTCCCCAAAGAAAGAGGAAAAGGAGAAAAAATGTAGACTAAAAATACAAAAGATAGAAGAAAAATAAAAAAAATACAATGAAAACATCAGACAACATCACCACTGCAAAGAATCCTGTATCGCTCCCTTATATCTCCCTCCTACAGACATTTAGCTTTGGTATATTGCCTTTGTTACAGTTAATGGCAGCATATTATAATGCAACTTTTAACTATAGACTGTAGATTTTTTTAATTTTTTAAATTTATTTTTAAATACAGTTTTACTGCAATCTATGTATAGACTCTAGTCTGCATTGATTATATTTCCCCCGTACCATCCAATCTTCAACACCTTGCAATGTTGACATTCATTTGTTCTTTTTCATTAAAAACATTCTTATATTTGTACATTTAATCGCCATCATTGACCACTCTAGGTTTCACTGTTACACTATCCCCAACTTTATCTTCTATCTTCCCTTTGGGTGTCATACCTGCACTTAGTCTTCCTTTTCAACCATAACCAAATTCATATTTGTTCAGAGTACTTACCATATTGTGTTACCATCACACACTATTATGCTATCCATTCCATTTATAGATCTATGTAATCAATCCTTTTGAAACTTCCATACTCCTTCAGCATCAAACTCCTGATATCCAACCTCTCTATCTCCTGATAACATGTGTTCTCAACTCTCAAATTTTGCTCATCAATGTTAGTCCATAGTAGTGAGACCATACAGTATCCATCCTTTTGTTTCTGATTAATTTCATTCAACATAATGTCTACTGTCTACCATTTTGTCTTTTGGATTTTATATGCCAGATATTATTTTATCTCTATCTTTCCTGACTCTATTTTTTTTACCCTTCCTGATAATCTTCATTTCTACACTCTTCTCCAAACTTCTCTCTCCTGTCTTTTACTATCTGCCTGTATTGCTCCCTTTAGTATTTCTTATAGAGCAGGTACCTTTTTCACAAACTCTCTCATTGTTGGCTTGTCTGAAAGTATTTTAAACTCTCCCTCATGGTTGAAGGAGAGTTTTGCCAGATATAGAATTCTTGGTTGGCAGTTTTTAACTTTCAGTATTTTAAATATATCAAACCATTTCCTTCTCACCTCCATGGTTTCTACTGAGAAATCTACACATAATCTTATCAAGCTTCCTTTGCATGTGATGGATTACTTTTCTTTTGCTGCTTTAAGAATTCACTCTTTGTCTTTGACATTTGACAATCTGATTAATAAGTGTCTTGGAGTCAGTATACTTGGATCTATTCTGCTTGGGGTATGCTGCACTTCTTGGATCTGTAATTTTGTCTTTCATAATAGATGGGAAATTTTTGGTGATTATCTCCTCCATTACTGTTTCTGGCCATTTCCCCTTCTCTTCTCCTCCTGGGACACCCATGACACATATAGTCATGTGCTTCATGTTGTCATTCAATTCCCTGAGCTCCTACTCATAGTTTTTCATTCTTTTCCATATCTGTTCTTTTGTGTCTATGATTTCAGCTCTTGTGTCTTCCAGTGCATGACCCTTTCTTCCATCTCTTCAAATCTCCTGCTGTATGTCTTCATCGTGTTTTTCATCTATTCTGTTGTGCCTTTCATTCCCATAAGTTCTGCCAATTATTTCTTCAAACCTTCAAGTTCTTCCTTATGTTTGCTCGATGTCCTCTTTATATCCTTAATCTCTTTTGCCATATCTGCCCTCAATTCATTGATTTTGTTTTTTAATTTATTTAGGAGATTTATTTGGTTAATAATTAATTGTTTCAGGGAGAACCTAAGATGGCAGTTAGGAGAGACAGGGCAAAAAAAACACCTCTGTGAAAAATACTAGATAAAAGCCAGAAAGTGACCCAGAGCACCAGTTCCAGTGAAGCACCAGCTGGACAAGATCTGCTAAAACCACAGTGAATGTGTACTTGGTGAAACCAGGAGTCTACATTCTGAAACAAGTGAGTAAGCCTGCTGAATGTCCAGCAGCCATGTTGTGGTGTGGGGAAACCATGGGTTGGCATTTGAAGGTAGATGAGTTCTTTTTTAAAAAACCCTAAAGTAGCTGTAGATATGGCAGTGAGAACTGCACAGTGAAGTGTGGCAGGCTGTGCGAATGCCTCAGTATCTGGCATGGAAGATAGCCTTTTGGGCACCCACTGCTAATTGTCTCACAGTGAGGCAGGCAGAGGTCAGCCAAAAGGGGAAAATAACCACACCCCTTGCAGCCATCTTCCTGGTGGGCTGGGAATGCTCCTGCCCAGGGCCAGAGCCACAGCCCAGAGCTGTGCTAAAAAACCCAGTATGACAGGAAGTGTTTCCAGAAAAACACACACATGCCACAATATCAGATGTGGACAATAGCCTTACACACTTACAGCTAATTGTCCCAGAGCTGGGAAGGTGGAATTGTGTGAAAAGGGGGAAATTGACACACCCCATACAGCCATCCTTACAGCAGGCTTGGAATGCACCTACACAGCCCGGTGGCCCAGAATTTCCTTTGAGAGATGGCATGCACTTGTGACATAGCACAACCTTCCCTCAGTAGAGGCCCTGGAAGGGCACTGCTTGGAAGAGGAACTGTGCCAGTTTGAATATATTCTGTCCCCCAAATGCCATTATCTTTGATGTAATCTTGTGTGGGCAGACCTATCAGTGTTAATTAGATTGTAATTCTTTGAGTGTTTCCATGGAATGTGACCCACCCAACTGTGGGTGATAACTCTGATGAGAAAATTTCCATGTAGGTGTGGCCTCACCCATTCAGGGTGGGTTTTGATCAGTGGAGCCATATAAATGGGCTGACAAACAGAAGGAACTCAGTGCAGCTGTGAGTGGTATTTTGAAGAGGAGCACAGCCAAGAGGGACACTTTGAAGAATGCACTGGAACTGAGAGAAGCTTCAGCTTACAGAGACATTCTGGAGACAGCCTTTGAAAGCAGACTTTTGCTCCAAAGAAGCTAAGAGAGGACAAATGCCCCAAGAGCATCTAAGAGTGACATTTTTGAGGAACTGCAGCCTAGAGAGGAACATCCTGGGAGAAAGCCATTTTGAAACCAGGACTCGGGAGCAGACACTGGCCACATGCCTTCCCAGCTAACAGAGGTTTTCTGGACACCATTGGCCATCCTCCAGTGAAGGTACCCGATTGCTGATGTGTTACCTTGAACACTTTATGGCCTTAAGACTGTAACTGTGTAACCAAATAAACCCCCTTTTATAAAAACCAATCCATTTCTGGTGTTTTGCATTCCAGCAGCATTAGCAAACTAGAACAGAGACCCACTCTGAAATCCCAGGGACCATATGCCAATACCAAGGACTTGTGGATCAGTGGCAGAGACAATCTGTGGTGAGACTGAAATGAAGATTTAGACTCTTGCAACAGCCTTAAATCTCCAGCAACACCTGGAAGGTTTGATTATTAAAGCTGCCCTCCCTCCCTAACCACTCAGACACATGCCCCACATTCAAGGTGGACAGCACCAACAACACACCCAAACTTGGTGCACCAGTTGGACCCACAAGAATCAGACCCCCACACACCACAAAGACAAAGTTGGGGAAAACTGACTTGAGAGAAATAGGTGACTCACAGATGCCATCTGCTGGTTAAAGTGTACACCACCAAGCTGTAGATCTGACAAATTAAAGATTAGGCTTTGAATAATCCTACATATCCTAAAAGAACCCTATCAAGTAAAGAAAATGCCAAGAGACTGAAACAACAGAAAATTGTAAAGCATATGAAAAAAACAGATGATATGGATAACCCAAACCCAAAAGATCAGAGGAGACACAGTACTTGGAGCAATTAATCAAAGAACTAAAGACAAACGATGAGAGCATGGCACAAGACATAAAGGACATGAAGAAGAGCATGGCACAGGACATAAAGGACATGAAGAAGATCCTAGAAGAGCATAAAGAAGAAATTGCAAGAATAAATAAAAAAAATGATCTTTTGGAAATAAAAGAAACTGTTGACCAAATTAAAAAGATTCTGGATACTCATAGCATAAGACTAGAGGAAGCTGAACAATGAATCAGTGACCTCAAGGGCAAAGAATGGAAAATGAAAGAACAAAAGAAAGAATGGGGAAAAAATAGAAAAAATCAAAATGGACCTCAGTGATATTATAGATAAAATAAAACATCCAAATATAAGACTCATTGCTGTCCCAGAAGGGGAAGAGAAGGTGTTTTAGTTTGCTAATGCTGCGGAATGCAAAACACCAGAGATGGATTGGCTTTTATGAAAAGGGGGTTTATTTGGCTATACAGTTACAGTCTTAAGGCCATAAAGTATCCAAAGTAACACATCAGTAATCGGGTACCTTCACTGGAGGATGGCAAATAGCGTCCGGAAAACCTCTGTTAGCTGGGAAGGCACATGGCTGGCGTCTGCTCCAAAGTTCTGGTTTCAAAATGGCTTCTCCCAGGACATTCCTCTCTAGCAAGCTTGCTCCTCTTCAAATAACATCACTCACAGCTGTACTGCGTTCTCTCTGAGTCAGCACGTTTATATGGCTCCCCTGATCAAGGCCCACCCTGAATGGGCAGGGCCGCGCCTCCATGGGACTGTCCCACCAGAGTCACCACCCACAGCTGGGTGGGGCACATTCCAAGCAAATCTAACCAGCACCAAAACGTCTGTCCCACAAGACCACAATGATAATGGCATTTGGGGGACACAATACATTCAAACTGGCACATTCCACCCCCTGGACCCCAAAATGACATTATCTTTCCAAATACAAAATACATTCATTTCATCACAATATCACAAAAACTTAAACCATTTCAGTAACAAAAGTTAAGTACAAAATCCCTTCAAAATCAAATATAGGCGTGGTCAGTCCTAAGGCATACTTTTCCTTTAGCTTGGATCTGTGGACTTAGAACAAGTTATATGCTTCCAGTATACAAAGGAGGGACATTCATAGGATAAACATTCCCATTGCCATAAGGAGAAAGCATAAGGAAAACAGGGTTCACAGGACCAAAACAGTTCCTAAAACCTGCAGGACAAACTCCATTAGATTTCAAAGTCCGAGAGTCATTTACAGAACAATGTTGCATCCTTGGGGCTTGAGAGAGCGGGAGTCTAACCCTTCCTAAGGGCCTTTTCGGCAGCCCTTTCCTCTTCAAACGCTTGGGTGAGTGCTCCAACACTTCCATACATTGGGGAGACCACCTTCTCGGCTCCATCCTCCTCAAACATCGGGGCAGCTCCCGGATTCCCTTCCATCTCCGGGGCACACGCTCAACCCCTTCAGAACAGTGTGGTGGCAGCCAGGCTCTCCTCAATTCCCTGGAAATGTGCTCCACCCTCTTTGGGACCTGAGGTGGCAAAGCTCTTCCAGAGCATCGAGGCGGAAAGCCCGCCCTCGACCTCCAGGGCAAACTCACCCTTTCCATGCATGTGGGCTGCTCCGCTCTCCCAGCCGGAGACCTCCTGACTCCAGACCTCAACCTCCATGGCTCTGTCTTTGAAGAGATTTTTCCTTTAATTTTTTCCTTGTCTGTCTCCTCCAGTCCAGACCGGCAATGGCTCCGTCTATAAAGATCTCGCAAAAATTCTGTTGGCTTTGCATGAAGCACGCAGGGGTCAAAGCCATCAGACAATAGGACTTTCCACAAATCCTTTCTGCTTAACTCCTTTTCCAATCTTTGCTTGTACTGAAATGGCGGCTGGGTTCCATGTTTGGTTCCATCCTCACGTTGGGCTATAGCTTCTGGGATTCCACCCCCTGGAAGCTTGTAACTTTCCAAGCCATCAGCTTCTGGTTTCTTTGAACTCAAGAGTTCAGTTCTAAGTTTATCTCTCTCCGCTTGCATTTTACTATAAGCTGCAAGGAGAAGCCAGGGTATATCCTCCACAGGTAGTCTGGAGATCTCCTCAGCTAAGTATTCCAGTTTGTCACTTTTAAATTCTTCCTTCCATCTGACACGAGGATTCAATTTTGCCAAATTCTGTGCCACTTTAAAACAAGGATCACCTTTCTTCCAGTTTACAACAACACATTCACCATTTCTGTTCAAGGCCTCGTCAGAAGTATCTTTAGAGTCCATATTTCCACAAGCAGTCTCGTTAAAGCAGTTTTGGCCTTTTCTATCAAGCTCCTCACAATTCTTCCAGAAACTTCCCCTTATCCATTTAAAAAGCCATTCCAACATGTTTGGTGTTTGCAAAGTCAGCAGCAAAAGCACCCCACTCCTGGTATCAAAATCTGTTTTAGTTTGCTAATGCTGCAGAATGCAAAACACCAGAGATGGATTGGCTTTTATGAAAAGGGGGTTTATTTGGCTATACAGTTACAGTCTTAAGGCCATAAAGTATCCAAAGTAACACATCAGTAATCGGGTACCTTCACTGGAGGATGGCAAATAGCGTCCGGAAAACCTCTGTTAGCTGGGAAGGCACATGGCTGGCGTCTGCTCCAAAGTTCTGGTTTCAAAATGGCTTTCTCCCAGGACATTCCTCTCTAGCAAGCTTGCTCCTCTTCAAATAACATCACTCACAGCTGCACTGCGTTCTCTCTGAGTCAGCACGTTTATATGGCTCCCCTGATCAAGGCCCACCCTGAATGGGCAGGGCCGCGCCTCCATGGGACTGTCCCACCAGAGTCACCACCCACAGCTGGGTGGGGCACATTCCAAGCAAATCTAACCAGCACCAAAACGTCTGTCCCACAAGACCACAATGATAATGGCATTTGGGGGACACAATACATTCAAACTGGCACAGAAGGGCAAAGTTCTAGAAAGAGTATTCAAAGAAATTGTGGGGGAAAGCTTCCCAAACCTTCTACACAATATAAATACACAAAGCATAAATGCCCAGTGAACTCCAAATAGAATAAATCCAAATAAACACACTCCAAGACATATTCTGATCAGACTGTCAAATACTGAGGAGAAGGAGCAAGTTCTGAAAGGAACAAGAGAAAAGCAATTCACCACATACAAAGGAAACAACATAAGACTAAATAGGGTCTACCCAGCAGCCACCATGGAGGCAAGAAGGCAGTGGCATGACATATTTAAAATTCTGAGAGAGAGAAATTTCCAACCAAGAGTACTTTATCCAGCAAAACTCTCCTCCAAATTTGAGGGAGAGCTTAAATTTTTCACAGACAAACAAATCCTGAGATCTTGCTAATAAAAGACCTGCCATACTTCAGATACTAAAGGGAGCCCTACAGACAGAGACAGACATGGAGAAGGGTTCAGTACTAAAGAGACTTAATATTGGTTCATTTAAGGACAATAAGAGAGAGAGGGAAAAATTATATCTGAAAAACATAAACCAAAGAATAGCATGACTGATTCAAGAAATGCCTTCACAGTAATAACATTGAACGTAAATTGATTAAACTCCCCAATTAAAAGATACAGATTGGCAGAATGGATAAAAAAAAATATGAACCATCAATATGTTGCATACAAGAGACTCATCTTAGACACAGGGAGACAAAGAAATTGAAAGTGAAAGGATGGAAAAAATATTTCATGCAAGCTACAGCCAAAAGAAAGCAGGAGTAGCAATATTAATCTCAGATAAAATAGACTTTAAATGCAAAGATGTTATGAGAGACAAAGAAGGCCACTACATACTAATAAAAGGGGCAATTCAACAAGAAGAAATAACAATCATAAATGTTTATGCACCCGATCAAGGTGCCACAAAATAGATGAGAGAAACACTGGCAAAACTAAAGGAAGCAATGGATGTTTCTACAATGATTGTGGGAGACTTCAACATACCACTCTCTCCTATAGATAGATCAACCAGACAGAAGATCAATAAGGAAACTGAAAACCTAAACAATCTGATAAATGAATTTGATTTAACAGACATATATAGAACATTACATCCCAAATCACCAGGTTACACATTCTTCTCTAGTGATCATGGAACTTTCTCCAGAATACACCATATGCTGGGACATAAAATAAGCCTCAATAAATTTTTTAAAAAAAATTGAAATTATTCAAAGCACATTCTCTGACCACTATGGAATACACTTAGAGGTCAATAACCATCAGAGACTTAGAAAATTCACAAACACCTGGAGGTTAAACAACACACTCCTAAAATAAATGGTTTATAATATAGAATGTAGGGGAACTAGTGATAGAGAGCAATTGGTGAAGGGGGAATGATAACCCAATAAGAACAGATATGCTATCGTGGGTCAGTTTAACATTCTGGGAATGCCCAGGAATGACTATGAGTTGTTAATTTCTGGTGGGTATTGTGGGAACAAGTTCACAGAAATGTTGCTATATTGGGTTATTTTCTTGGGGTAGAGTAGGAACATGTTGGACTCCCTTGTTATGGTTTGTTTGAAACATTTTTTTATTGTATGTTTTTTAAATTTTCGTTTGATATAGTTGATTTTAAAAAAAGTTAATTAAAAAAAAAAAACAATGAAAAAAATATGCAGAGCCCCCTTGAGGAGCTGGTGGAGAATGCAGGGGTGTTGGGCTTCCCACCTCAATGGTTGCTGATGTGCCCACAGACACAGGGGACTCGTGGTTTGATGGGCTGAGCCCTCTACCATGGGACTTGCCCTTGGGAAGACTGTTGCTGCAAAGGAGAGGCTAGGCCCCCCTATAATTGTGCCTAAGAGCCTCCTCCCGAATGCCTCTTTGTTGCTCAGATGTGGCCCTCTCACTCTAGCTAAGCCAACTTGGCAGGTGAAATCACTGCCCTGCCCCCTACATGGGATCTGACATCCAGGGAAGTGAATCTCCCTGGCAACATGGAATATGACTCCTGGGGAGGAATCTAGACCTGGCATCGTGGGATGGAGAACATCTTCTTGACTAAAAGGGGGATGTGAAAGGGAATGAAATAAGCTTCAGCGGCAGAGAGATTCGAAAAGGAGCCAAGAGGCCACTCTGGTGGGCACTCTTTTTTTTTTTTTTCATTTTTATTGAGATTGTTCAGATACCATACAATTATCCAAAGATCCAAAGTGTACAATCACTTGCCCCTGGGTACCCTCATACAGCTGTGCATCCATCACACTTAATTTTTGTTCAATTTTTAGAAACTTTTCATTACTCCAGACAAGAAATAAAGTGAAAGATGAAGGAAAAAAAAAAAAAAAAAAGAAAAGGAAACTCTAATCCTCCCCAACCCTAACCAACCCCCCTCAATTGTTGACTCATAGTATTGATATAGTACATTTGTTACTGTTTATGAAAAAATGTTGAAATACTACTAACTGTAGTATATAGTTTGTAATAGGTATATAGTTCTTCCCTATATGTCCCTCTATTATTAACTTCTAATTGTATTGTCATACATTTGTTCTGGTTCATGGAAGTGATTTCTAGTATTTGTACAGTTGATCATGGACATTGCCCACCATAGGATTCAGTTTTATACATTCCCATCTTTTGACCTCCAACTTTCCTTCTGGTGACATATATGACTCTGAGCTTCCCCTTTCCACCTCATTCACACACCATTTGGCGCTGTTAGTTATTCTCACATCTTGCTACCAACACCCCTGTTCATTTCCAAACATTTAAGTTCATCCTAATTGAACATTCTGCTCATACTAAGCAACCACTCCCTATTCTTAAGCCTTGTCCTGTATCTTGGTACCTTATATTTCATGTCTATGAGTTTACATATTATAATTAGTTCCTATCAGTGAGACCCTGCAATAATTGTCCTAATGTGTCTGGCTTATTTCACTCAGTATATTGCCCTCGAAGTTTTGTCATCAATCCATTTTTTTTTAATATGGTTTTGTTCACTCACCATACATTCCATCCCAAGTAAATAATCGATGGTTTTCTGCATGGTCATACATTTATGTATTCACCACCTTCACCATTATCTATATAAGAGCATCTACATTTCTTCCACAAGGCAGGAGGGAGAGTCAAAGAAGGTAGAGAGGAAAAAGAAAGAGGAAAAAAAAATGACAGCTAGGAAGCAGCAAAGGGAAAAATAACCTTAAATCAAAGTAAAATAAAGAATCAGACATTACCTCCAATGTCAAGTGTCTAACATGCCTCCCCTATCCCCCCCTCTTATCTGCATTCACCTTGGTATATCACCTTTGTTACATTAAAGGAAGCATAATACAATGATTCTATTAGTTATAGTCTCTAGTTTATGCTGATTGCATCCCTCCCCCAATGCCTCCCCATTTTTAACACCTTGCAAGGTTGACATTTGCTTGTTCTCCCTCGTAAAAGAACATATTTGTACATTTTATCACAATTGTTGAATACTCTTGATTTCACCAAGTTACACAGTCCCAGTCTTTATCTTTCCTCCTTTCTTGTGGTGTCTCACATGCTCCCCACCTTCCTCTCTCAACCGTATTCATAGTTACCTTTGTTCAGTGTACTTACATTGTTGTGCTACCGTCTCCCCAAATTGTGTTCCAAACCATGCACTCCTGTCTACTATCACCCTGTAGTGCTCCCTTTAGTATTTCCTGTAGGACAGGTGTCTTGTTCACAAAGTCTCTCATTGTCTGTTTGTCAGAAAATATTTTGAGCTCTCCCTCATATTTGAAGGACAGCTTTGCTGGATACAGGATTCTTGGTTGGCGGTTTTTCTCTTTCAGTATCTTAAGTATATCACACCACTTCCTTCTTGCCTCCATGGTTTCTGCTGAGAGATCTGCACATAGTCTTATTAAGCTTCCTTTGTATGTAATGGATTGCTTTTCTCTTACTGCTTTCAGGATTCTCTCTTTGTCTTTGACATTTGATAATCTGATTATTAAGTGTCTTGGCGTAGGCCTATTCGTATCTCTTCTGTTTGGAGTATGCTGCACTTCTTGGATCTGTAATTTTATGTCTTTCATAAGAGATGGGAAATTTTCATTAATTATTTCCTCTATTATTGCTTCTGCCCCCTTTCCCTTCTCTTCTCCTTCTGGGACACCGATGATACGTACATTATTGTACTTTGTTTCATCCTTGAGTTTCTGGAGACGTTGCTCATATTTTTTCATTCTTTTCTCCATCTGCTCCTTTGTGTGTAGGCTTTCAGGTGTTTTGTTCTCCAGTTCCTGAGTGTTTTCTTCTGCCTCTTGAGATCTGCTGTTGTATGTTTCCATTGTGTCTTTCATCTCTTGTGTTGTGCCTTTCATTTCCATAGATTCTACTAGTAGGTTTTTTGAACTTTTGATTTCTGCCGTATACATGCCCAGTGCTTCCTTTACAGCCTCTATCTCTTTTGCAATATCTTCTCTAAACTTTTTGAATTGATTTAGCATTAGTTGTTTAAATTCCTGCATCTCAGTTGAAGTGTACGTTTGTTCCTTTGACTGGGCCATAACTTTGTTTTTCTTAGTGTAGGTTGTAATTTTCTGTTGTCTAGGCATGGTTTCCTTGGTTATCCAAATCAGGTTTTCCCAGACCAGAACAGGCTCAGGTCCCAGAGGGAAGAAATATTCAGTATCTGGTTTCCTGCGGGTGTCTTAGAAAATTGCTCCACCCTTTGATGCCTCGGGTCACTGTGCTTTTCTGCCCAGCAGGTGATGCCTGTTAGCCTATAATTCTTGACTGGTGTGAGGAGGTATGGCTGTGTTCCCCCAGGCTCTGGGGTCTGGTTCTGAATGGAAAGGGCCCCACCCCTTTCCTCCTAGAGAAGACAGACCCCTCAGGTGGAGGTCATTAGCATTTCAGTGGTCTCACTCTCTGCTTGTGGTGTCTCCACCCTTCCCGGAGTCACAGCCCTGGAAACTGAAAATGACTGGGGCTTTCTCCACTGAGCCAAAAAAAGAAACAGATAGTCCCCTTCAGACCCAGTCCAAGGTGACCCTCTGGCTCTCCCAGGTCAGTCATCACCCAAAGCCTCTGTCTGTTTTTTGGGGATGTGTACCTGTAGTGAGCAGTTCACACTCGCTACTTAAAACCCCAGTTGGAGCTCAGCTGAGCTATATTCGCTTGCTGGGAGAGAGCTTCTCTCTGGCACCAGGAGGCTTAGCAGCTCGGGCTATGGGGGAGGGGGTCTCCCGACCTGGTTCCACAGGTTTTACTTACAGATTTTATGCTGTGTTCTCGGGCATTCCTCCCAATTCAGGTTGGTGTATGATGAGTGGATGGTCTCGTTTGTCCCCCCGCAGTTATTCTGGATTATTTAGTAGTTGTTTCTGTTTTTTTGTAGTTGTTCCAGGGGGACTACTTAGCTTCCACTCCTCTCTATGCCGCCATCTTGCCCCTCCTGGTGGGCACTCTTAAGCACAATATAGACAAACCTTTGTAGGTTCTAATGAATTGGAATAACTAGCAGTAGATACCTGAAACTATCAAACTACAACCCAGAACCCATGAATCTTGAAGACAATTGTATAAAAATGTAGCTTGTGAGGGGTAACAATGTGATTGGGAAAGCCATATGGACCATACTCCCCTTTGTCTCATTTGTGGATGGATGAGTAGAAAAATGGGGGAAGAAAAAAATAAAAGGAGAAAAAGGCACCCGGTGTTCTTTTTTACTTTAATTGTTCTTTTTAACTGTAATTTTTATTCTTATTATTTTTGTGTGTGTGGTAATGAAAATGTCAAAAATTAATTTTGGTGATGAATGCACAACTGTATAATGGTACTGTGAACAACTGAATGTACACTTTGTTTTGTATGGCTGCATGGTATGCCAATATATCTCAATATATATGAAAAAGAAATTAATTGTTTCAATTCCTGTATCTCAGGTGAAGAGTAAGTTTGTTCCTTTGACTGGGCCATATCTTTGTTTTTCCTGCTGTGATTTATAATTTTTTGTTGTCTAGGCATATTTTTTCTTTGATTACCCCAATCAGAATTCCCAAGACCAGACAGGCCCCTGTCTCAGGAGGAGTCTGTTTTCAGTATCAGGTTTCTCTGAGAGTGGGACCCATAGGATTATCAGACTTCCCTTTGAGTCCTCTAGACTCTGTGCTTTTCCTATCCTGCCTGGCAGGTGGAGTTTGTCAGCCTGAAGCTCCCCACTGGCATAAAGAAGTGCTGTGCATTTAATTCTCAGTAGACCCTGTCCCTGCCATGAGTGGAGAGTGCCAGAAGCCAAGCTTAAGTTATTTCTCCTTTTTGCCCCCAGGCCCTGGGGTCTGAGTTCTCCATGGGAGGGCCACTACTTGAACTTGGCTCTGCATCCCCATTCACTTAGGAAAGATAAGCCCTTTTGGAAATTGTCTCCTGCACTTGAGTTTTTCCTTTGACTGATTATCTTAACTCCACCCTTACCTGGGTCAGTGCTGACAATTGAAAATGCCTGAGGCTTCCTCTAATGATCTGCTTAGAATGAGAGAGAAAAAAAAAGAAAAATCAAGCTGTCCCATTTTCAGAGCCAGTCCCCAGTCCTTCATATCACCAGGCAAGAACTGAAATTGGTACCTGGTTCTCTGTGCCCCTTTTCTTGGAACACAGCTCTTTTCCATTATTCTGAGCTCAGTGGACTACAAAGACTCTGTTTTTATTTATTTATGTAGGTTTTTTTTACATCAGACCTGCCTCTTCTCTGCCAGGATAAAAATCTGTCTTCCTTTCCTTCTTGCTCCTGGTTTATCTGTGTTCATAGCATGTATCCAGTAGTCCAAATTTGATAATTAAAACCACAATTGGAGCTTGGTTGAGCTATATTCCCTTGCTCCTGGCAGTGACTGCTTCTTTTTCCCACAGCAAAGTTTTGCCACTCAGACTGCCTGGGCTGGTGGGGGAGGGACAGCAGCTCCGCAGTTTGGGGAGATTTTCTTACAGTTCTATGCTGTGTTCTCAACTGTTCCACCCATTCCAGGCTGGTGTGCAGTGTTGTCTGGTCTTGGATGTCTGCCCATCAGTTGTTACAGACTATTTTCTGGTTGTTTCTGGCTATTTACTAGTTGCTCTACCAGACTAACTAAATTCACACTTCCTTATGCTGCCATCTTGCCCACATCCCCCTTCTCGTACTCTTGAACAGAAAGAGGAGGAGAAGATATAGGAGAAACAATGAACATGGGTATTTGGAGGTACCAAGTAGAGACTGGATGGTCTTATACCCCTAGAATGGACAGGCTAGGAACATCTTTTAGAAGAGCAATCTCAGGGGTTCATTCTGTGTGCTGCTGCACTGTCTTTACTTATGTGCTATTATATGTGAAAGGGACATCATCAACATGATGATGTAAACAGCTGATGAAAACCTCTCCCCAGATATTCATTGAATTAAAGGACAATTCTCACTTGTTCAGAATGGGAGGAGGGTATAGGCAGGAGAAGAAGTGCTGAATCAAGGAAAGTGAAAAATATCAGGTGGGAAACCTCTGTCCCAGACTGGCCAGTCATCTCTCTTCCTGCTCACTGGATCTCACACACCTCAAGATGGGCACAGAGGCAGCAGCTGGGATCACTCCTACATCACACCAGGGACACAGACTATAAAATCTCTCACAGCAGTGAGACAGATCCCTACTTATGTACAGAAACAGAGACATGTGCCCATATGTAATCACAGTAAGATATAATCCTTGGGGGAGTGTGGAATACAAAGAGTAACAAGGAGGCGTTCCCAAAATAGAGGATCAGGGAGGTAATCCAAAATCTTCCCTAAAACCAGCAAGTAGCCAGGCAGAAACTACATAAATCAACTGTTTGGGGGCATAGGGGACAGGGGAGGATGCTTCAAGGCCCAGGTCAGTGAGGGATGAAGGGTCTGATAAACTTGGACAGAGACTGTGTTCAAGCTCTGGGACCTGGTGCCAATCCCCCACCCTTGAGGAAAACAGAAACTGGGGGTCTGATCCTTTCCTGGGGACAGCTGCAGACTGGGGCAACTCGGGAAATCTGACACAAATACAGTGGGGGATGCAGCCCCACATTGAGCCAATCCAAGGCACATACTAATCAGACTGTCAAATGCTGAGGAAGAGAAATTTCTGAGATCAGCAAGAAAAAAGTGACTTACCAAAAAAGGGGAGCCAAATAAGTCTAAGTGCTGATTTCTCATCAGACACTATGGAGGTTAGAAGGCAGTGGTATGATATATTTAAAAATACTAAAAGAGAAAAACTGCCAGCCAAGAATTCTCTATCCAGCAAAGCTGTCCTTCAAAAATTAGGGAGAGTTTATCATATTCAGAGGTAAACAGAAGTTGACAGAGTTTGTTAATAAGAGACTGGCCCTATGAGAACTACTAAAGGAAGTTGTGCAAGATGAAAAGAAAAGACAGGAGAGAGGGGTCTGGAGGAGGGTAGAGAACTGAAGAATATTTGTAAGGATAACTTAAAGGATTAAAAGAGAGAGAAAAATATATCTGACAATAAAAACCAAAGGATAAAATGGTTGACTCAAGAACTGCCTTTACAGTAACAAATTTGAATGTTAGTGGACTAAGTTCCCCAATCAAATGACACAGATTGGCAGAATGGATTAAAAAATATGATCCTTCTTTATACCATTTACATATCCCTCTTAAAATGATTCAAATAGGTTGAATCTGAAAGGATGGAAAAAATATTCCACACAAATAGTAACCGAAAGAAAGCTGAGGTAGCTGCACTAATACCAGACAAAATAGACTTTAAGTGCAAAATGTTACAAGAGATAAAGAAGGACACCATATATTAATAAAATGGGCAATTCACCAAAAAAGAAATAATGATCATAAATATCCATGATCCTAATCAAGGTGCTCCAAAGTACATTAGGTAAACACTGGCAATACCAAAGGGAGAAATAGATGACCATACAATGATAGTGGGAGAATTAAATGCAACACTCTCAACAATACATAGAACAACTAAACAGAGGATCAATAAAGAAATGGAGAACCTAAATATCTAATAAATGAACTAGACCAAAAAGACATATATAGAACACTGCATCCCCAACAGCAGGGTACACATTCTTCTCAAGAATGACACATTCTTATAACTGAGAAGTTAGAATTCAAGGGATGGGTATGATTACTGAATTAATATATAGATATTAATTTTTACTTCCTGGTTTATTAGAGTAGACAGAGGGAAATACCTGAAATCTCTGAACTATAATTCAGCTTCCTTAATCTCTTATAATGATGGTTGTAATGGTTAGGTTCATGTGCCAACTTGGCCAGGTGATAGTACCCAGCTGTCTGGTCAAGGAAGCACTGGCCTAACAATTGCTGTAAGGATGTTTGTGGCTGGTTAATAAACCAACAGGCTGGTTTATTAAATTATCAGTCAATTGGCTGCAGCTATGACTGATGACTCACTGAAGGGCATGTCTTCCACAATGAGAGAATGAAATTGGCTGGATTTAATCCAATTAATCAGTTCAAGACTTTTAAGCAAGACAGATAGAGGATCTTCACTTCTTTGGCTGCCCAGTGAAGCATTTCCTGAGGAGTTCATCAAAGTTGCTTGTTCATTTCCTAAGGCGTTCATTGAACACATTTGTCAAAGATCTCAGTTCATTTCCTGAGGAGTTCGTCAAAGTTGCTTGTTCATTTCCTGAGGAGCTCATTGGACGTCTCCTTTGGAATTGACAGTTTGCTGACTGCCCTACAGAATTTGGACTTGTGCATACCCACAGTTGAGTGAGTCACTTTTATAAATGTTATAGTCGTAGATACCTCTCATTGAGTCTGTTTCCCTAGAGAACCCTAACTAATACAATGGTATAGCCTTTGTCTTTTGCCCTTGTGATTGTGTGCCCTTGTGAATAACCTTCACTTGTACACATTTCATCAATTTTTATTTTACTTCAGTCTTATAATCTCTAAAGACAGTCCCTAGTGATTATTAATGAAGTTTGGGGTCAGCCCAGAACTAAACCACCACAAGTCCAAAATTATCTTGATAAACAAAGCTGGATCTAACCAAAATGGGCCTGCCTGACAGGCACAGTAGCTTAGACTTTAACCTGTAAGTCACCTATACCTCACTATAACACAAAAAATCATGCCCATCATTATACTATTCTCTTGCATACATTCTGTGACTAAGTATGTAATCAATCTACACGTGCTCAATAATTAGATCACCTCTAATTACATCATCTAGAATCATTGTGAGCATTATTTTAAAACCTGTCCATCTTTCAATATTATAAAACTATCAGAATTACTGCAGTTTGGGGAGACAGATTTTGGGCTGATAGACCATTTGCTCTCCTGATTTGTGTCTTACAATAAACTCTGTCTCTCTTTGAACCCCCAGGGTCTCAGGAATTGGTAATTTAAGTGCGTCAGACAAAAAATTCACCAGCTTAGTCTGCTAAAAATTTGGCAACCTAGATGGGAAGATGCCTGATGTCTGGAGACCTGGTCGGACAGGTAAGCATGATAATTGAGCCTTTGTGGCCACTGGACTATATTTAGTCCAGAGCCTTGGCAATCATTTTTTTCTCTGTCCATCACATTCAAGGGAAGCCTGATAAGACTATGTGTGGCTTTCTCAGCAGAAACAACGGATGCTAGAAGGCAGTGACATGATATATTTAAGATACTGAAAGAGAAAAACTTCCAACCAAGAATTCTCTATCTAGCAAAAGTGTAATTCAAAAGTGAGGGAGATTTTCAAATATTTTCAGACAAATAGACACAGGGAGAGTTTGTGAACAAGAGACCTGATTTACAAGAAATATTACAGGGAGTGCTACAGGCTGATAGGAAAAGATAAGTAAAACAGGTTTGGAGAAGAGTGTACAAATGAATTCTATCAAGAAGGGTAACAGGTAAGAGAGAAAAAAGATAAGATATGACATATAAATCCAAAAGGCAAAATGGTAGAAGAAAGTGCTGCCTTTACGGTAATAACATTAAATGTTAGTGGAGGCCGCCGGGCCGCAGGGTCCCATGGATGTCCCCGGCGCTGCCACCGCCTCCTGCGCTCCCTCCGGCCCGGGAACCAGCGGCCGCCGCCGGAGAGGACCAGGCTCGAGGCTGCGTGCCGTGCCCCGGGGAGTGGCGGACGCCTCCCTGGATGGCCGCCCCGGGCCTGCCGCGCCGCCGGCCCCAGAGCCCGGGCCGCAGGGCAGCGAAGAGGCTAGGACAGGTCGGGCACGAGACTCCCTGGGCCGCCGGGTGACAGCGATGGCGGCGGCGCCCGCAGCCCCTCACTCCAGGAGATGCCGCTGAGACAAGAATGCTGGGCCAGCACGGCACACCCCAAACAGAATTGATCCAAACAGACCTGCTCCAAGATACTAAACAGATTTTCAAATGTCAAAGGCAAAGAGAATTCTGAAAGCAGCAAGAGAAAAGCAATCCATCACATTCAACGGAAGCTCCATAAGACTGAGTGTGGATCTCTCAGCAGAAAACAGAGAGAGTAATGAAAATATTCAATAATTGACTGTGGTGATGAATGCACAACTAATTGATGAGACTGTGGACAATTGTTTTAAACTTTGAATGATTGTATGATATGTGAATATATTTCAACTAAAAAAGGTAAATGGGGGAGGTGGGTTATGGGATGCTTTGAGTGTTCTCTTTGTCTTTTATTTTCATTTTTATTTTTTGGAGTGATGAAAAAGTTCAAAAAATAATTGTGGTATCAAATGTACAACTATGTGATGTAACTGAAAACAATTGTACATTTTGGTTGATTGTATGGTATGTGAATATATTTCAATAAAATTACATTTAAAAAAGGAAAAAAATTAAAAAGCACATTATCATCTGAAGACACTTTAAAAAAAATCAAGCTACTAAATTAAACACTCTTACTTGATAAAACACTAAAAAAGTAGGCACACGGAAACAAAGGCAAACACTATAAGGCCTCACTGATGTGAACTAACTACAATGTGTAAACTCGGAATTCAACCTTAAAGCACAGCCTAACAGGGAAATGGTTATTGTAATGGTCCCTAGATTGTAGGCTCTTACAGCAGTCACATCTATTCCTGAATTGTCATGGCTATCTCCAAACTGTGAGATGTTGATCCCTTGGTGTATAACCTCATTGGTTTCTGGAACATTGGGTATCTGTGTGACACCTGAAACTCAGAGCTAGAGCTTGGCAGATATGAATGCCAGCATTACCACATACAGCAACTGTTAAAAAGCTGAAAAAGAGTTCAGACTTCAATTAGAGATATGAATGAAGCAGATCTGGTTAAGACTAGGGAAAATTGGTCTAAAGAGTAAAGTTTGAAACTGACTGTGTGTTAAAACTTCAACTTCCATGTGAGAATAAGGGAAGAAATGTTTATTTGGTGTAGGATCTATATTTCTAAACAATATAACTTCTACAGTCAGTTTGTTCAAACTCCACAATTACATGGAACTTTGAATAGGAAGTGAGATATGGTAGGTCTGTATAGGTTAGAGTGAAATTTCAACATATCCCAAAGTAATTTGGATGGAGAAAAAATATATATTTAGTTCTCACCTGAGGATCTGTGGCAGGATGCAGAGGTGTTGGACTTCTTCACCTGTACTGTTACTGATGTTCTCACAAATACTGAGAACTGATGGCTTGACATGCTGAGCACTCTGTCTTGGATATTGCCCCTATGAAGCTTGTAACTGCAAAGAAGAGGATAAACATGCTTATAATTGTGCCTGAGTCTTCTGTTGAGTGCCTCTTTTTTGCTCAGTTGTGTTTCTCTTTCTCTAACTAAGCCACCATGGCAGGTTATCTCACTGCCTTCCCCCTACATGGGATCTGATTCCTAGTGGTGTAAATCTCCCTGGCAATGCAGGATGTTTCCTGGGGATGAATCTGGACCCAGCATTATGGGATTGAGAACATCTTCTTGACCAAAAGTGGGAAACAAAATGAAATGAAATAAAGCTTCTGTGGCTGAGAGATTTCAAATGGAGTCAAGAGGTCACTCTGGTGGACATTCTTATGAAATATATAGATGACACTTTTTAGGTTTTAATTGTGTTGGAATAGCTAGAAGTATATACCTGAATCTACTAAACTTGAACCCAGTATCCTTTAGTCTTGAAGGTGATTGTATAACAATGTAGATTACAAGTGGTGACAGTGTGATTGTGAAAACCTTGTGAATTGGAAACCTTTATCCAGTGTAATAATGGATGAGTAGATAAATGGGGACAAAAACTAAATGAAAACCAGGGTGGGATAGTGGGGATAATTTGGGTATTTTGTTTTTACTTTTATTCTTTATTCTTATTCTGATTCTTTCTGGTATAAGGAAAATGTTCAAGACTAGATTGGGGTGATGAATACACCACTATAGGATGGTACTGTGAAAAGTTGATTGTGCACCGTGGATGAATGTATGGTATGTGAATATATCTCAATAAAACTGAATTTAAAAAATTTAAAAAAGAAAAAAAATGTTAATGGAATAAATTCCCAAATAAAAGGACATAGACTGACAGAATGGATTAAAAAACAGGACCCATTTATATGCTGTCTACCAGAGATTCACTTTAGACACAAGGAAGAAATAGGTTGGAAATAGATATTTCATGCAAACAGCAACCAAAAAGAGTGATTGTAGCTATATTAACATCAGGTAAATTAGACTTCAAATTAAATCAATAAAAAGAGAAAAAAGAAGGATACTATATATTAATAAAAGGGATAATTCAAGAAGACATAACCATCATAAATATTTATGCACCCAGACACAGTGCCCCAAAATATGAGACACGCTGACAACACTAAAGGGAGGAGGAGATACCACTACAGTAATAGTTGGAGACTTCAATACACCACTCTCATCAATGGATAGAACATCAAGAATGAGGATCAATAAAGAAACAGAGATGTTGAATAGTATAATAAATGAACTAGAATTAGATATTTATAGAACACTACACACCATAACAGTGGGATACACATTTTTCTCAAGTGCACATGGATCATTCTCCAGGAGAGCCCACATGTTGGGTCACAAAACAAATCTTAATAAATTTTAAAATATTGATATTATACAAAACATTTTGTCAGATCATAATAGAATGAAGTTGGAAATCAGTAACAGGTGGAGGGCCAGAAAATTCACAAATATATGTAGGCTGAGGAATATACTTTTAAACAAAGAGTGGGTCAAGGAAGAAGCTAGAAAATTTCTAGATGAAAATGAAAATGAAATGTATCAAAACTCATGGGATGCATCAATGGTGGAGCTGAGAGGGAAATTTCTTACACTAAATGCCTATATTTAAAAAGAAGAAAGAGCAAAAATTGAGGAATTAACTGTTTACTTGAAGGAACTAGAGAAAGAAGAGCAAACTAATCCCAAAGCAAGCAGAAGGAAAGAAATAACAAAATTAGAGCAGAAATAAATGAAATTGAGAACATGAAAACAATAGAGAGATGAACAAAACTAGAAACTGGTACTTTGAGAAAATCAATAAAATTTATGGACCATTACCTAGGCTAACCACAAAAAGAGAGATAGGATGAAAATAAATAATATCAGAAATGTGAACGGGGAAATAACACTGACCCAGCAGAAATAAAGGAGATAATAAGAGTTAAGAGTGTACTATGAGCAACTATATGCTAATACACCTCACAGCTTAGATGAAATGGACAACTTCCTAGAGAAAGCATGAACAGTGAACAATGCTTTGAGAAGAAATAGATGTCCTCAACAAACCAATCACAATTAAAGAGATTGAACCATTCATCAAAAAGCTTCCCAAAAAGAAAAGTCCAGGATCACATGGCTTCATGTGTGAATTCTAGCAAGGATTCAGGAAAGTAGTACCAATCCTGCTCAAAATCTTAAAAAAACTGAAACTGAGGGAAAGCTACCTAACTCATTCTATGACACTAACATCACCCTAGTTCCAAAGCCAGGTAAAGATACTACAAGAAGAGGATATTATAGGTCAATCTCTTTAATGACTATAGCTGCAAAAATCCTCAAAAAGTACTTGCAAATCAAATCCAGCTGCACATTAAAAGAATTATATACCATGATGAAGTGGGATTTTTTCCAGGTATGCAAGGCTGTTTCAACACACAAGAAAATCAATTACTGTAATACACCACATCAATATATCAAAGCAGAAAAACTACATGATCACCACAATTGATGCAGAAAAGGCATTTGACAAAATTCAACATCTTGATAAAAACACACAAAAGGTTAAGACTAGAAAGGACCTTCCTCAATATGTTAAAGGCAATACATGAAAAACATACAGATAATGTCATACTCTATGGGGAAAGACTGAAAGCTTTCCCTCTAAGATCAGGAACAAGACAAGGATGCCCAATGTCACCCTTGTTATTTGACATTGTGCTGAAAATTCTAGGTAGATCAATTAGGCAAGAAAAAGAAATAAAAGGCATCCAAAATTGGAGAGGAAGAAGTAAAACTTCTACTGTTTGCAGATGACATGGTCCTATATGTAGAAAATCCAGATAAATCTACATCAAAACTGCTGGAACTAATAAATGAACACAGCAATTTAGCAGGATACAAGAGAAACATGCAAAAATTGATAGTGTTTCTATACACTAGTAAAGAGTAATCTGAGGAGGTAATCAAAAATAAAATTCTATTCACAGTAGCAACCAAATGAATAAAATATTTAGGAATAAGTTTAACCAAGGATATAAGAGACTTATAAACAGAAAACTACAAGAAATTGCTAAAAGAAATCACAGAAGACCTAAAAAAAAAATCAAAGAACATACTAGGTTCATAGACTGGAAGACTAAATATAGTTAAATGTCAATTCTACCTAAATTGATTTATAGATTCAATGCACTACCAATTAAAATCCCAACAATTTATTTTGCCAAAATAGAAAAACCAATAACCATATTTTTCTGGAAGGGCAGGGTGCCCCAAATAGCCAAAAATTCTTGAGAAAGAGAAATGAATTGGGAAGTCTCACAGTATCTGACTTTGAAGCATATTACAAAGCTACAGTGATCAAAATAGCATGGTACTGGCATATAGCTATATCTATGTATCTATATATGTGTGTGTGTGTATATGTGTATATATATATATATATATATTCTGCCAATGGAATTGAATTGAGTGTTCAGAAATAGACCTGCTCATCTATGGACAACTGACCTTTGATAAGGTGGTCAAGTCAGCTCTACTGGGAAAGAGCAGCCTCTGCAGTTAGTGGTGTTTGGAGAACTGAAATAGGACTCCTATCTCACACATTATGCAAAAATTAACACAAAATGGATCATAGTCCTAAACATTAGAGCTAAGAATATAAAAGTTTTAGAAGACAATGTAGGAAAATATCTTAAATATCTTGTGATATGAAGGTGGTTTCAAAGACCTTACACTCAAAGTACAAGCAGTGAAAGAAGAAACAGATAAATGGGATCTCCTCAAATTTGAACACTTTTGTACATCAAAGTACTTTGCCAGAAATGTAAAAAGGCAGCCTATGAAATGGAAGCCAATATTTGGGAACCACATCTTAGATAATGGTTTAATATCCAGAATATATAAAGAAATCCTACAACTCAACAATAAAAAGACAAACAAGTCAAAAAATGGGCAAAAGACAAGGACATACACTTTTCCTAATAAGAAATACAAATGGTTCTAAAACATATGAAACATATGAAAAGATGAGCTACCATCTCACACCTACTAGATTGGCCATTATAAAAAAACAGAAAATTACAAGTGCTAGAAAGGATGTGGAGAAGGAGGCACACTTATTCACTCCAGGTGGGAGTGCAGAATGGTGCAACCACTCTGGAAGGCAGTGTGGCAATTCCTCACGAAGCTAAGCATGGAATTGCCTTACGATCCAGCAATACCATTATTAGGTTTATCTTCAGAAGAACTGAAGTCAAGGCCACGAATGAACACTTGTGCACCAATGTTTATAGCAGCATTACTCATGATTCCCGAGAGATAGATACAGCCCGAATATCCATGATCAGAGGAGTGGATAAACAAACTTGGTAAACACATATGATGGAATATTATGCAACTGTAAGACAGAGTAAGGCCATGAAGCATATAACAATGTGGATGAAATTGAGGACATTATATTGAGTGAAATTAGCCAGAAACGAAAGGACAAATACTGTATGGTCTCACTAAATGAGCTAAATATAATGAGCAAACTCTGGGAGCTAAATTTAAGAACACAGGTTATCAGGAAATAGAAAGAAGGTGGAGATTGGGCATTTGATGCCAAATGACTACAGAATGTTCAATAGGATTGATTGTAAAGATCCAGAAATGGGTAAAAATACTATCTGCTGGTAGCACAATACTCTATTTACACTGAGTAAAGATGAGTGTGAGTATGGTTGAAGGAGGAAGGCTAAGGTCCTATAGGACACCAGGAGGAAAGATAGCAGTTAAAGGCTGGGACTCTATAACTTAACAAATCATAGAGTGGTTAATGGTGGTGATTAAATGTGCAAATATAAGAATGTTTTTACATGAGGGAGAACAAATAAGTGTCAAATTTGCAAGGTGTTCAGAATTGGATGGTATTCAGGGGAAAAGACAATCAATACAAACTGGAGTCTGTAGTTAACAGTAACATTGTAATATGCCTACACTTATTGCAACAAAGGCGATATACCAAGCTAAATATCTATAACAGGGAAATATAAGGGAGTGTTATGGGATTCTTTGCGGTGATGTTCTTCTATTAACTTTTTAATGTATTTCATTTTATTTTTATTTCTATTTTTTTTCATTTTTTTCTTTTGTATTTTTATGTTTTATTTTTCTCCTCTTCCTCTTTTTTTGTTAAAGAAATGGAAATTTCCACGTATAGATTGTGGTGGTGAATGCATAAACATATGATTATGTTGGGAACCACTGATTGTTTACTTAGGATAGAATGTTTAAAATTAAACAGAGGCTGATTCAAGAAATGCCTTCACAGTAATAACACTGAATGTGAATGGTTTAAACTCCCCAACTAAAGATATGGATTGGTGGAATGGATTAAGAAATATGAACCATCAATATGTTGCTTACAAGAGACTCATCTTAGACCCAGAGACACAAAGAAATTGAAAGTGAAAGGATGGAAAAAGTATTCTATGCAAGCCACAGCCAAAAGAAAGCAGGAATAGCAATATTAATCTCAGATAAGATAGACTTTAAATGCAAGGATGTTATAACAGACAAAGAAGTTCACTATATACTAATAAAAGGGACAATTCAACAGGAAGAAATAGCAATCATAAATGTCTATGCACCCAATCATGATGCACCAAAGTACCTGAGACAAACATTGACAAAATTGAAGGAAGCAATAGATGTTTCCACAATAAATGTGGGCGACTTTAATACATCACTATCTCCTATAGCTAGGTCAACCAGACAGAGGACCAATACAGAAATTGAAAACCTAAACAATGTGGTAAATGAATTTGGCTTAACAGACATATATAGAACATTACATCTCAAATCACCAGGATGCACATTCTTCTCTAGTGCTCATGGAACTTTCTCCAGAATAGATCATATGCTCAGCCATAAAACAAGCATCAATAAATTTAAAAATATTGAAATTATTTGAAGCACATTCTTGGATCACAGTGGAATACAATTAGAAGTGAATAACCATCAAAGATTTAGAACATTCATAAATATCTGGAGGTTAAACAACACACTCCTAAACAATCAATGGGGTAAAGAAGAAATAGCAAGAGAAATTGCTAAATGTATAGAGATGAATGAAAAGGAGAGCATAACATATCAAAACTACTGGAATGCAGTGACAGCATTCTTGAAGGGAAAATTTATAAGAGCTAAATGCATACATTAAAAAGGAAAAAAGAACTAAAATCAAATAGCTGATGGAACAAATGAAGAAGCTAGAAAATGAACAGCAAACTAATCCTAAACCAAGTAGAAGAAAAGAAATAACAAGTATCAAAGCAGAAATAAATGACATAGAGAACAAAAAAAGCGATGGAGAGAATAAATAAAACCAAAAGTTGGTTCTTTGAGAAGATAAATCAGATTGACAAGCTTCTAGCTAGGCTGACAAAATCAAAAAGAGAAAAGACCCAAATAAACAAAATAATAAATGAGAGAGGTGACATTACTGAGGATCCAAAAGAAATTTAAAAAATGATAAGAAGATGCTATGAACAACTATATGCCAGCAAACTAGATAATGTAGTGGAAATGGACAATTTCCTGGAAACACGTGGACAACCTAGACTGACCAGAGAAGAAATAGAAGACTTCAACAAACCAAACACAAGCAAAGAGATCCAATCAGTCGTCAAAAAGCTTCCCATAAATAAATGCCCAGGGCCAGATGGCTGCACAGGGGAATTCTCTCAAATGTTCCAAAATGAACTGACACCAATCTTACTTAAACTATTTAAAAAATTGAAGAAAAATGGAACACTACCTCTTCTAGTTTGTTAATGCTGCTGGAATGCAAAACACCAGAAATGGACTGGCTTTTTTTAAAATTCATTTTTATTGAGATATATTCACATACCATGTAGTCATACAAAACAAAGTGTACATTCAATTGTTTACAGTACCATTATATAGTTGTGCATTCATCACCAAAATTAATTTTTTATGTTTTCGTTACTACACACACAAAAATAATAAGAATAAAAATTAAAGTTAAAAAGAACAATTAAAGTAAAAAAGAACATTGGATGCCTTTATCCCCCCCATTTTTCTACTCATCCATCCATAAACTACACAAAGGGGGGTGTGTTTCATATGGCTTTCCCAATTGTCACCCCTCATAAGCTATATTTTTATACAATCATCTTCAAGATTCATGGGTTCTGGGTTGTAGTTTGATAGTTTCAGGTATTTACTGCTAGGTATTCCAATTCATTAGAACCCAAAATGGGTTGTCTATATTGTGTGTAAGAGTGCCCACCAGAGTGACCTCTCGGCTCCTTTTGGAATCTCTCTGCCACTGAAACTTATTTCATTCCCTTTCACATCCCCTTTTGGTCAAGAAGATGTTCTCCATCCCATGATGCTGGGTCTAGATTCCTCCCCGGGAGTCATATTCCACGTTGCCAGGGAGATTCACTCCTCTAGGCGTCTGATCCCACGTAGGGGGAAAGCAGTGATTTCACCTGCCAAGTTGGCTTAGCTAGAGAGAGAGGCCACATCTGAGCAACAAAGAGGCATTCGAGAGGAGGCTCTTAGGCACAATTATAGGGAGGCCTAGCCTATCCTTTGCAGCAACAGTCTTTCCAAGGGCAAGTCCTGTGGTAGAGGGCTCAGCCCATCAAACCACCAGTCCCCTATTGGACAGGCTTTTATAAAGAGGGTTTATTTGGTTACAGAATTACAGTCTTAAGGCCATAAAGTGTCCATCAACAAAGGGTACTTTCACTGGAGAAAGGCCATTGGCATCTAGAAAATCTCTGTAAGCTGGGAAGGCATGTGGCTGGTGTCTGCTTACTTCCAGGTTGTGTCTCAAAATGGCTTTCTCCAAAATGTCTGCATCAGCCTCCAATGGCCATCCTCAAAATGTCTGTCTTAGCTCCAGCTCACTCCTGTGCATTCTTCAAAGTGTCCCTTTTGGTTGTAGCAAGCTTGCTCCTTGTGTCTGAGCTTATAAAGTCCTCCAGTAAACTAAACAAAGTCCACACTGAATGGGCAGGGCCACACCTCCATGGAAATTATCCAGAGTTATCACCTACAGCTGGGTGGGTCACATCAACACTGAACCAATAGGTCCCAATCCACACTAAAACATCTGCCCCCACAAGAATGCATTAAAGAATATGGCTTTTTCTGGGGGACATAAATATACAAACCAGCACACTACATAATTTTATGAAGCTAACATCACTCTAATACCAAAACCAAGTAAATATGCTACAAGAAAGGAAAACTACAGGCCAATCTCTCTCATGAATATAGTTGCAAAAATTCTCAAAATACTTGCAAATCAAATCCAAAGACATCAAAGAAATCATGCACCATGACCAAGTGGGGTTCATTCCAGGCATGCAAGGATGGTTCAACACAAGAAAATAAATCAATATAATACAACCCAATAAAAAATCAAAAGGAAAAAATCAAATGATCATCTCAATAGATGCTGAAAAAGCATTCAACAAAATCCAGCATCCTTTTTTGATAAAAACCATTCAAAAAGTATTAATTGAAGGAAACTTCCTCAAAATGATAAAGGGCATATATGAAAACCCACAGTCAGCATAGTACTCAATGGTGAGAGACTGAAAGCCTTCCCTCTAAGATCAGGAATGAGACAAGGATGCCTGCTGTCACCACCGTTATTCGACATTGTGCTGGAAGTGCTAGCCAGAGCAATCCAACAAGACAAAGAAATAAAAGGCATCCATCTTGGAAAGGAAGAAGTAAAAGTGTCATTATTTGCAGATGATATGATCTTATATCTGAATAACCCTGAGAAATCAATGACACGACTCCTTGAGCTAATGAGCAAATTTAGCAAAGTAGTGGGATACAAGATCAATGCACATAGGTCAGTAATGTTCCTATACACCAGAAATGACATAACTGAAGAGACAGTCAAGAAAAAGATTCCATTCTCAATAGCAGCTAAGAAATCAAGTACATAGGAATAAATGTAACCAATGATGTAAGAGACTTATAAATACAAAGCTACACAATTTTACTAACAGATATAGAAGGGGACCTGAAAAGATGGAAAAAAAATCTGTATTCATGGATATGAAGGCTAAATGTTTTTAAGATGCCAATTCAACTGAAATTCATCTACAGATTCAATGCAATTCCAATCTACTTTGCAGACCTGGAAAAGCTAGTTGTCAAATTTGTTTGGAAGGGAAAGATGCCTCAAATTGCTAAAAACATTCTAAGAAAGAAAAATGAAGTTGAAGGACTTATTCTCCCTGACTTTGAAGCTTATTATAAAGCCACAGTGATCAAAACAGCATGGTACTGCCACAAAGATAGACATATTGATCAATGGAATCAAATTGAGAATTTGGAGATAGATCCACAGCTCTATGGTTGACTGATCTTTGATAAGGCCCCCAAAACCACTGAACTGGGACATAACGGTCTCTGCAACAAATGGGCCTGGCAGAGCTGGATATCTATATTCAAAAGAATGAAAGAGGACCCCTACCTCACATCCTATACAAAAATTAACTCAAAATGGATTAAATACCTCAATATAGGAGACAGTACCATAAAACTTCTAGAAGATAATATAGGGAAACATCTTCAAGATCTTGTATTAGAAGGTCACTTCTTAGACCTTACACCCAAAGCACAAGCAACAAAAGAAGAAATAGATAAATGGGAACTCATCAAACTTAAAAGCTTCTGTACCTCAAAGGAATTTGTAAAAAGGTGAAGAGGCAGCCAACTCAATGGGAAAAATATTTGGAAACCATGTATCTGATAAAAGACTGATATCTTGCATATATAAAGAAATCATACAACTTAATGACGATAGTACAGACAGCCCAAATACAAAATGGGAAAAAGATATGAAAAGACAGCTCTCTGAAGAGGAAATACAAATGGCCAGAAGACACATGAAAAAATGTTCATCTTCACTAGCTATTAGGGAGATGCAAATTAAGATCACAATGGGATATTATCTCACACCAATTAGATTGGCTGTCATCAAACAAACAGGAAACTATGAATGCTGGAGAGGATGTGGAGAAATTGGAACTCTTATTCATTGTTGGTGGGACTGTATAATGGTACAGCCACTCTGGAAGACATTCTAGTGGTTCCTTAGAAAACTAGATATAGAGCTACCTTTCAATCCAGCAATTTCACTTCTTGGTATATACCTGGGAGATCTGAAAGCAGTGATATGAACAGGTATTTGCACACTGATTTTCATTGTAGCATCATTCACAATTGCCAAGAGATTGAAACATTCCAAATGTCCTTCAACAGATGAGTGGATACACGAAGTGTGGTATATACACACATTGCAATAATACACAGCAGTAAGAAGGAATGAGGTAAGAAAACACATGACAGCATGGATGAACCTTGAAGACATAATGCTGGGTGAAATAAGTCAGGCACAAAAAAAGAGATATTGTATGTTACCACCAATGTGAACTCTGAAAAATGTAAAGTGAATGGTTTATATTGTAGAATGTAGGGGACCTAGTGATAGCAAAGAGTGAAGGGGAACGATAATCTAATAAGAACAGTTAAGTTATGGAGGTTAAACTTAATGTTATGGGAATGCTCAGGAATGACTATGGTTTGTTAATTTTGGGGGGTATAGTAGGAACAAGTTGACAGCAATGTAGTTATTTTAGGTTATTTGTTTTTCCTTATACCTTTGTTTTGATTTTTTTGAAATTTTTTTATAGTTTGTTTTTTTAATTTTTTGATAAAGTTAAAAAAGAAACAATGAATGAGTATCTAAAAAAAGTAAATATACAATGGGGGGAGGAGGGGAATGGAATGATTTGGATGTTCTTTTTTATTTTAATTTTTCTTTTATTTTTTGGAATAATGAAGATGTTCAAAGACTGTGGTGATGAATGCAAAAGTATATGATTATACTGTGAACAACTGAATGTTCACTCTGGAAGAGTGTATATTATGTGAATATATCTCAATAAAGTTGCTTTAAAAATTAAACAGAGGGATACAAGTGCTGGGGAAAATGTGGAGCAAGGAATGTACCTAACCACTGCTGGTGGGGAAGTAGACTGGAGCAGCCCGTCTGGAAGGCAGCGTGGTGTTTCCACAGGAAGCCAAGTCTGGGGTTGCCATATGGCTCTATACTTGGAAGAACTGAGAGCAGGGACAGAATGCACATTTGCACACTGGTGTTTATTTTGGCAGTATTCATGACTTTCAGTGGATTGAGGTAGCCTAAGGGTGTATCAATTGATGAACGGAATGTTGAACTGTGATGTACACATTCAATGGAAGACTGAGCAGCTTCAAGAAGAAATGAAATTGTAAGGTATGCAACAAGGTAAATGGACCTCGAACACAGTATGTTGCATGAAATAAGCCAGAAATGAAAAGATAGACATTATAACACCTCACTATTTTGGAATAACTATAACGTGCAAACTCTGAGAATTGAAACTGAGGGAGTAGGTTATCAGGCAAAGGCTAAGTTTCCCAGATTGTAAGCTCTTGCAGCGGTTACATCTATTCCTGAGTTGTAATGGTTATTTCTAGATTCTGAGATGCTGAACTCCTGTTTATAACCTGGCCAGTCCCTGGAACTTCAGGTATCAGTGTGACACCTGTGACTCAGGGCTAGATTTTGATAGCTATGAATGACAACATTATCACATACAGGAAATGTTAAAGAAGCTGAAAAGGAGATCTCACTTCAATTAGAAATAGGAAAAAAAATGGCCTTGGTTAGCACTAAGGTAAATCAGAGAGTAAAGGGTAAAGGATGAAATTAATTATTTTTAGGCTTCCACTTCCTTGTGAGATTGAAGACAGAGATGTTGATTTGGTGGAAAATCTTTATTTTCTGTAGCACAATTCATAATTTAACTTGTATGGTCAGTGTATTGAAACACCATAATTACATAGAAACTTGAATAGGGAGTGAGATCTGGTTTTTTGTACAGGTTAGTGTGAAGCCCTGATACATCTCAGAGTAATTTGGGAATAAGATAAAAAGTACTTGAAAAGCCCCCTTAAGGGACTGGGGAAAATGTGGAAATACTTAATTGTGGAAAGCTGCCTCCCGAATCGGGCCTAGCGTATGCGCTGCAGCCTGCTCTAGAGTTACCCCCGCCCATCGAGTGAGCCAAGATGGCGCCTGCATCCTGTTTCCGCATAGTGACGCATGTATCCGCCACCCGCTCCTACCAATCGAAATCCTGTATACGCGATACTAGCCTAGAAGCTTATTGGTTGTTAATTGTGTATAAAAGGTCTTACCCGGACGGGGTAGGGTGAGACAGCCCACAAGGAGCCGTGCCTGACGGCCACATCGAGGCTGCTCTCCCACGAGGCGCCGTGCCCCGTGTGGGAACCAGTAACACAGAATGTTCATCTAGCTGTAGTAAAGGGCTTGCTTTCACAACTGCCGTGTGGTTCGAGTCGTGATTCATGACCAGGTTAGTTCGCGCAGTCTGCATCTCTCTCTCTCCTTCCCTGTTTCCCCTCGCCGGCCGGGAACCGGGGACCGAGCGGGGCAGCGCCGGACAAGTGGTGGCCCGTACGGGGACGCTCCTCCTCCTGCCTCGCTCTCGACGGTCCCTCTGTGAGGAGAGCAGCGCTGCGCGTCGAGCTTACGGCGGACTTCCCGCGCCTGATCAACGCGAGAAGGTGAGTGCGTCTTATTACATGATAGTTAGGGCCCGTGGGTTTTCAGGTGACCCCGGGGGACTCGGAAGAGCTCTCCGAGTGACTGAAGTATAGTGCCGACTGCAATCATGGGGCAGTCCGGAAGTTCACCTCTCTTAGCTCCCTTAAAGAACCTTTTGAAACAACGGGGTATCTCGGTCAGGAAAAGCTCCCTTCAGCGTTTTCTTGATGATGTTGATACTTTTGCCCCTAAGTTTGCCTTTACTGTGCCCTCTAGTAATCAAGAGGAGCCCTGTCAACGCTTTGAATGGACAGTCCTGCCCCAAGGCATGGCTAATAGTCCTACCATGTGCCAGCTGTATGTCGCTGCGAAGCTAGCTAGCACTCGGCAGCAGTTCCCTCAAGTGAAAATCATCCATTATATGGATGACATTCTCTTAGCCCATAGAGACACAGATCTTCTTAAAACAGTTTTGTCACATTTAGTCCTTAGTCTTAGAGAAGCTAACCTAGAGATTGCCCCTGAAAAAATCCAAATGACTGACATTACCACTTTCCTGGGGGCGAAAGTCGCACCCACTCATGTTTCCCCCCAAAAGGTGTCTCTCAGGCTAGACAATATACACACTCTCAATGATCTACAAAAACTCATGGGGGATATCAATTGGATCCGTCCATACCTAAAAATACCCAATGTCAAACTAACACCTTTGTTCGACCTGTTGAAGGGGGATTCTAATATAAACTCACCTCGAAGCTTCACTCCAGAGGCAAGGCGAGCACTATGCCAGGTGGAACAGGCGCTCAGTGGCGCTGCATTGAAGAGAATAGACCCTGATGAGCCTTTTGAAGCCTGCGTGCTGCCGACAGAATTACAGCCCACTGCGGTACTGTGGCAGCGGGGGCCGCTGCTCTGGGTCCACCCTGGAGTTTCCCCCAAAAAAGTCCTAGAGCACTATCCTACAGCGGTTGCAGACTTGGCCCTAGAATGCATTAAAAGGGCTGTGCAGCATTTCGGTCAGCAGCCCAAAAATCTCAGGGTGCCTTATTCTTCCCAGCAGCTTGAGATACTCACCGGATGCATAGATCAATGGGCCATTCTCCGGTGTACATTTCTTGGTCCCATTAACAATCAGTTCCCTAAGGCTCCTCTCTTGCAGTTTGTCACCCGGCACCCAGTGATTTTTCCCAAAGTAACCTCTCCTAGGCCACTAGCAGGCGCCCCCACCGTATACACGGACGGCTCCAGCTCTGGAACAGGGGCGTATTGTGTGGAGGGGGACACTCCTAAAACAGTGCTCTTCCAACCACAAAAGCCTCAATGGGTAGAACTGCAGGTTATCATTGCAGTCCTGGAAAGCCTTTCCGAGCCCTTAAATGTCGTCTCGGATTCTGCTTATGTTGTGAACTCTGTACAAATTTTAGAAACGGTGGGCATTGTTAAACATTCCTCTACAGTAAGGACGTTCTTTGCCAAACTACAGGAGGTTATATGGACCAGGCAACACCCTTTTTACATAACCCATATTAGAGCCCACACAGGTTTGCCTGGCCCTATGGCCCAGGGGAACCATAGCGCAGATGTAGCCACTCGACAGCTGCACATCTTTCCGACGCTGGTACCGTATCAACAAGCCCGAGAATTCCATGCCAAGTTTCACATCAATGCAGGTACCCTAGCTAAGCGGTTCAGCATACCACGTGCAGCTGCTCGAGATATTGTCCGAGCCTGCAACAATTGTGCAGAGCAGAGAGCAGTCCCCTCGGTTGGGGTCAACCCTAGGGGTCTCACCCCAGGGGATACTTGGCAGATGGATGTCACTCATCATTCAGAGTATGGTAAGATCAAGTACTTACATGTGTCGGTGGACACATGCTCCCAAGTTTTATTTGCCTCTGCTGAACCAGGAGAAAGAGTCTCCCACGTCATTGCACACTGCCTTGCTGCATGGGCAGCTTGGGGTAAGCCAAAGACGTTAAAGACGGATAACGGGCCTGCCTACACTAGTAAATCCTTCCAAAAATTTTGTGACAACATGGATGTCCAATTAAAACATGGCATCCCCTATAACCCTCAGGGGCAAGGAATCATTGAAAGAGCGCACAGATCTCTCAAAGACTTGCTTAAAAAACAGAAAGAGGGTATAGGCCACGGCCTGTCCCCAAAAGCTCGACTGTCTGTAGCCTTGCTCACATATAATTTTTTAAACGAAAATTCACAAGGAATGACACCTGCCCTGCAACACACCACCCCGAGTCCTCCGCATAGAGGTCTAGTCCGTTGGAAGGATGTCCTGTCGGGGCAGTGGAAAGGCCCTGACCCGGTGCTCAGCTGGGCCAGAGGCTCTGTTTGTGTTTTTCCCCAGGAACCAGGACGTCAACCAGTGTGGGTTCCGGAAAGACTGGTGAGAACCGTGACATCACCTGAAGAAGCCAAGGAACAGCTGTCAGAAACGCCAACGAATATACAACCTGAACCATTAGACCAAGCCTCCGACCCTGCTGATGATGGCGACGACCGACAAGACGATAATAGTAGGACTGACCACCCCGCGGTTGCCCAAAAAGAGGATCGGTAACTCTGTTCTTTGCTCTCCTATAGCAATCCTTCTAATCTGCCTTTTTCTTTTTAGTGGAACTGTGGTAGCGCAGGAGAGTGGTCTTTGGGGCCTGTGGCATCATCCCCCGACCCTGGCCCCATTCTCTGCTGGGTCTCCCGCCTCTCCTGTGTTTTTCACTCGTACCCTGTCTCTAGGTCTCCACCACCTGCCTTCTGACCCTCCACAAGCTTCAACGAGTCCTTCCCCCTCACCAATGACACACTGATCCTCTCTTTTGCTAACCTCTCTGTCAAGGTTGTCAACACCACAGTTGCGGCGAATGCTACTTGTGAAACTGGTAATGGCGAGTTAAGTAAGGGAGTCTTGCTTGAATTTCTTAACGTTACAGGGAAGAGCCGCCAGTCTTGTGAAGGGATCTTGAGTAAAAAGGAGACTCAAAGGTGCCTTTTCCTTCCGGGGTTTGCTCCTACAGTCTGCAACCGTTCCAAAGACCCGGATGCCTCGCCGCCCCGCTATCCTAGTGTATCGCCCAAGTTATGTCTGGCTCCCCGTCAAGGCAACCAACTGGGTTGGCCCTGTTTCTCAAGTTGTTTCACTTAACAATATCCCCTTCTCTAAGTCTAGGCGTCCAAGAGGCATAAAAGAATGGCTATCGAATGCTGCCAGTGTAGCTTCCTCTTTGTTTGTCCCAACGATCGGGCAGGCTGTGCTACAAGCATGGACAGATCGGCAGCTCGCCATAACGATGGAAACGGTAAATGGCTTGGTCAACCTTACCCGAGACGTGCTACGCCGCCACAATCAGATGCTGAACTTAAATTTCCAGGCCATTCAGAAACTCCAAGCGGAGATAGATGAACTTGGACTGGAAATAGATGGACTCTGGAGAGTGCTTCAGCAAACATGTGACACCCGGTGGCTTACGGTTAAATTCTGTGTCACTCCTGTCAGGGCCAACGTGACCGGAAGCATTTCCAGAGTCTCTGATTGGCTGAAAAGGTCATATTTTCCTGAATTTGTTAATCTCTCCCAACAGGTGGAATCTAGTTTAGACACAATTGGGGGGATCAAGTTAAAACCCGTTAAAGTCGATCTCTCCGGGTTAGGCGAGGTTCTACAGAAACTATTGCACAGTGTTTCTTCCTGGTTCTCTTGGCCCAATTTAACTAATTGGATCCTCATTGCAGTGGGATTATTGGTGGGATTAGTCGTTGTTAAATGTTTGCTAGAACGCCTGTTTCAAGCGCAGCAGCAATTGCGTGTTACCACTATGATGGCAATGACTCCCACCTCTGTTACCCCCAATAGTGACCGATTTATTAACCATACCCCTTCCTGGTCGCCTCAGGTGGGGCGCTTTGGAGCAAAATTTGTAGCGAATCGCATGGCTGTTTCTCGGGTGTAAAAGGCGACACCAGTAGTCATAATTTTGTCTCAGGTGGGTCTCTAGGGCAGAGTCCTAGTTGTGGCCAGACTGGACCCTAGCCATTGCACAGAGACACCTAGTGACACCCCCGACTCTGGTTACTGCTGTTCCTGCCCCCGTCGTTGTTCCCCAGTTGCCAGGCAAAGCACTGCAGGGAGAGTCACGTTGCTTCCAGCTTACGGACTCTCCGGTCTCCATATGACGTGAGCATTCTGGTTGGTGCTAGAGGCTCCGCCGCTGGATGGCTGAGGCCTAGTCCAGACTCCCCAAAGCACCAAAGAGGTTGTGAACCATTTGGGTTCACGGGAGCACGCTCATCACTGGAGACACTGGGTCAAAAATAAATAAGAAAGGGGGAGATGTGGAAAGCTGCCTCCCGAATCGGGCCTAGCGTATGCGCTGCAGCCTGCTCTAGAGTTACCCCCGCCCATCGAGTGAGCCAAGATGGCGCCTGCATCCTGTTTCCGCATAGTGACGCATGTATCCGCCACCCGCTCCTACCAATCGAAATCCTGTATACGCGATACTAGCCTAGAAGCTTATTGGTTGTTAATTGTGTATAAAAGGTCTTACCCGGACGGGGTAGGGGGAGACAGCCCACAAGGAGCCGTGCCTGACGGCCACATCGAGGCTGCTCTCCCACGAGGCGCCGTGCCCTGTGTGGGAACCAGTAACACAGAATGTTCATCTAGCTGTAGTAAAGGGCTTGCTTTCACAACTGCCGTGTGGTTCGAGTCGTGATTCATGACCAGGTTAGTTCGCGCAGTCTGCATCTCTCTCTCTCCTTCCCTGTTTCCCCTCGCCGGCCGGGAACCGGGGACCGAGCGGGGCAGCGCCGGACACTTAATTTACTCACCTGTGGAATTCTTTATATTCTCACAAATACTGGGGACTACCAGTTTAGTAAGCCAAGCCCTTTATCTTGGGCCTTGCCCTTATGAAGCCTTTTACTGAAAAGGAGAGGCTAAGCCTACTTACAGTTGTGCCTGAATCACCCCAGAGAATGTCTTTTGTTGGTGAGATGTGGCCTCCCTCTCTGTGCCAACTTGGCAGGTGGACTTGCTGCCCTCCCCCCAATGTGGGACATGACACCCAGGGGTGTAAATCTTCCTGGTAATATGGAACATTACTCCCAGGGATGAGATTGGACTCAGCATTGTGGGATTGAGAAAGCCTTCTTGACCAAAAGGGGGACAAGAAATGAAACAAAGTAAAGTTTCTGTGACTGAGAGATTCCAAATGGTGTCAAAAAGTCATTCTGGAGACTGTTCTTATGCATTATATAGATATCCCTTTTTAGTGTTTAGTGTATTAGAATAGCTAGAAGGAAATACCTGAAACTGTTGAACTGCAAACCAGTAGCCTTGATTCTTGAAGATGAGTGTATATATAGCTTATATGGTGTAACCATGTGATTGTGCAAACGTTGTGACTCATACTTACTTTATCCAGTGTATGGATAGATGAGTAGAAAAATGGAGACAAAAAAAGTAAATTGATAATATGGGGGATGGGGGATGGGTTGTTTTGGTTTTTCTTTACTTGTATTTTTATTCTTGTTTTTATTTTTTTAAGTAATGAAAATATTCAAAAATTGATTTTGGAGATGAATGCACAACTATATGATAGTACTGTAAACAAATGATTGTATACTGTGGATGATTGTAGGGTATGTGAATATACCTCAATTAAACTGAATAAAAAATAAAAAATAAAGTAAAATAAAATAAAAAAGTCAATGTCAAAATTAGCCTGAAGTGTTGATTAATATTCAGTGGAATTTAATACAAGAAACATGCCCTCCTCTCAACCTTTATAGTGGAAAGAAAATTTACCTCATCAATAATGAAACTCCCCCTTGTAAAATATAGTTATTATGGATGTGATGCAGTGTAGACAGTGTGTGGAGTATTAAGGGATCAAAGACAGAATGGAGGGTTACAATTACTGAATGTTGCCTGTTTTGTGAGAGTTGCATGCACATTTTATAGAAAATAGAGTGTTTTCATTGGTATTGAAATCTAGGTGGCAGTCCATTTGACACCATTTTAATTGGATAAGAAATTAAAATTGGATTGCCAGGAAGAGGGCGCCGCCTCGATCCTGCCCAGCCCGAGCGTGGCCGCTGCCTGTGGGGGTGCAGGACAGCGGCGGCTGCACTCCCGTGGCCAGGGGACAAATGGGCGCTGCTGCTGCTGACACCCTGCAACGCCGGACGCTGCAGACCCCCATGAAACCTCGCTCACTGGCTGGTTACTCACGTCTGGCCACAGCCCTGCCTTCCCCTCACTCGCCGAGGGCAGGGGTCACAGGCAGGAAGTTCTACCCTTAGCGAGGTGAGCACCCATTCTCCTGACTACTGCACTCCCCAGTCTCCTCTTTTAAGTGAACAGCAATTATTGGTTGAGCCCTCACTCAGGTCTAATTTTGCAAACTTTAATCAATGGAATAAGATGAAAGATTTTTGAGTCCTCATGTTGAACTCTCCCTTTATAAGTAGGAGTGATTTTGGAGGAGACAGCTGCTAATTATTCCATATGCATTTTTTTTTCCTTCTAGAGCTTTTTAAGAATTTTATTGACGTATCATTGATGTACCCTAAATTATGCCATGTGAAGCATATAATTCAATGACTTTTTTGGTAGACTTACGGAGTTGTCCAGCCATCACCACAATCCAGTTTTAGAATATTTCCATCAACCCAAAAAAGATCCATGACACCAATATGCAGCCAACCCCATTCCCACTGTAACTTTAACTGGAGTACTGCTCTACATCTCAGTCTTTTCATTTATAGTTTGGACTGTTGTGATTGAATCTTGAAAGAAGAATGCAAACACCACAGCCTTGGAGGCTAAAGGAGATTGATATGTGCTGATGGAGTTCACAGGTTTGTAACTTTTCTGCTGAATCATCTGTGGTGAGAGAGCTTCAAGGAAAACAAAAAATAGGGGCTGCTGCTAATTGTTTGAGGAGTCTTTAACAACTTTGTAGTTTTAGGGCTATAGTGCATTAATTCTTCTTAGATACCTTTGCCTTCATTTTGCATTGATGATAGAGCCTCTTCAGCTCATTCTATTTCAGCTCCTTTGTCAGCACCAGGGTTGTTTGTAATGAGGAGTTGTTTTGCCTCCCTTCCTAGGCACAGCTCTTGCCCTTTAGTCCCACTGGGGCTTGGCTCTCAATTCCCTTGCTCCTACTGATTTTCCAAAGCTACACCTCAAGTGGCTCTTTTATCTGCCTATGAATATACTCAAGTCACTGGCTCCCAGCTTTGCCTTTCCTCCCAACTCATTGTGGGTGGAAACAACCCTCATTCACACTGGCAAGGACAGAGAGAATGATGTAAGCAAGGGAGTTCCTTTCTCCCTGCAGTCACAAGGCACTCACTCAGGAATGAGCCTGTCCATTCCTTGCAGTGAACTGGTTCACGCATAGCAGTGGGCTGAACAGGAGCTTGGATGGAAACTAGAATTAAACTTGTTTCCATGTTTACTCCAGCAGGGTCAGGAGGGGAAGCAGAAGGTATGCAGTATTCCCCACCCTGAAGATTCTCAATGAATGTGCTTATTTTATTTTTATTAAGCCAGAAATTCCTATTGTTTCCTTCTCTAACTTCATTTGAGATTTTATCTCCCTCATTGCCATGCACCATTCCCTGAGTAGCCCGGAGCAAAGTGCCTCAGATTGCCATTTGGGCTTGGGCATTCATGTTCTTGTTTTACTCTGTGGCTGTAATAAGACTTAAAACATGGTAAAATGGAGAAAAAATAAAGTTTGCCACTTTAACCATTTTAAAGTGTACAATTCAATGGCATTAAGTACAGGCTGATATTGTGCAACCTTTTGCTGTCTGGGCTGTCTTGTTTAGTGACTGATCATACTTAGTTGCTGTCACCTCTAAACCTAGCTGGCTTTCTTTATGTGGGAAACACATTATCAATCTATAACCAATGCTATGAAAAGACCCAGATAGCAACTTTCAGCCTATCTTAGTAACATGTTTCATATGGTGCATTTTGTTTTGTTCTGTCTTTATATTTAAAGATTCCATATTTAAAATCTCATTAGACATCACTTTTCCCTTGTCATGGGTATGCTCTCCATGGAATTTTCTCCCTTCCTTAGCTCATGGGCATTTAAAGCTGGTTTCTGAGTCCTCACTTCCTCAATCAGGTTTCTATAAAAAGCTTATGATATCCAGATCATTACCACTCAAATGTTCTTGGTCCAGTCAAATACGGTTTCCAACCCCAATCATGCTCCTGAAATTGCTTTTTTAAAATACAGTACCCCCCCCCAAAAAAAAAAAAAAAACACAAGCATATTGTGTTCCTTGTCTGATGACTCTCAATGACCTGGCTGACCCATTCCTTTAAATTTTTTTCTGAGAAAATCAAATACATGCTGTGCCAGTTTGGATGTATCATGTCTGCCAAAACACCATGCTCTTTAATGCAGTCTTGTGGGGGCAGACATATTAGTATTGATTAGGTTAGAATCCTTTGATTGTTTCCATGGAGATGTCACTCAACCAACTGTGGGCAAAACATTTCATTAAATTCAGGGTGGGTCTTGATTTAAATACTGGAGTCCTATAAAAGAGCTCACAAACAGAAGGACCTCAGAGCAGCTGAGAGAGACATTTTGGAGATGGCCACTGAAAGCAGGATTTGCTGACACTCTGGAGGTTCCAGCCCAGTGTTTGCTCTGGAGAAGCTAAGAGAGGACAAAATGCCCCTAGAGCAACATTTTGAAGAATGCACAGGAGCTGAGAGAGGGGCTAGAACATACCCCAGGATCAGCAGACACCAGCCACATGCCTTCCCAGCTAACAGAGGTCTTCCAGATGCCATTGGCCTTCCTTTGGTGAAGGCATACTTGTGCTGAAGCCTTAATTTGAACATTTTTATGGCCTTCAGACTGTAAATTTGTAACCAAATATACCTCCTTTATAAAAGCCAATCCATTTCTGGTATTTTGCATAACAGCAGCATTAACAAACCGGAACACATACTGATCCAGGACATCTGCAAGAAGAGACAACAAAAGGATTAGCTCATCTGTGGTAGTGATGCTCAAACAGTCGCTGAGTTTTGGTGTGTATATTCTTCTGGTACTCTCCTATTGAAGATTGTTTCATCTTGATCAATTGAAGCACTCTAAGTTTAACTCTACTTTTTTTTAGTGTTTTCTTCTTACTTAGCATTTTAGCATGAATATTGTTAAATAGTTCCTAATGATCATTAGCTTATAGTCACTTGTGCATTGAAATGATTTGCATAATCATTCTTCTGGTTGGCTATCTCCTCCTCCCCCCTCGTACTTATTAAACAGTCTCTTGCATCTTTTGAATGATCCCTAAGTTTTGCCCATTTACCATCTGAGGATGTCAGGAGTTTTATTTGCTTTTATTTTTAGTTGTTTGGCTGAAGCTGTGTACTGATGAAGGAGAGCAAGGTTATGGGGTACAATTGTCTTGGTTGTCTTGACTTCAACTTTAGTAGCTGTGTGAACTTGGGTCTTCAGTTTCCCTCAGTGGTCCTCAAACTTGAGCATTTATCACAGCCAACTGGAGGGGTTGTTAAAACAGATTGCTCGACCCACCCCAAAGTTTCTAATTTGGTAGGTCACGGGTGGGGCTGAGAAGCTGCCTTTCTAACAAATTCCCAGTTGATGTTGATGCTGCTGGTCAGGGGACTGCACGTTGAGAATTACTGCATCAGATTCCTCATGTGTATCACAGATAATAGAACTTTCCTGGTAAGAATTACAAGGATTACTTGTGGTCTTTGGAAGAGTTTGGAATACTGCCCAGCACATAGAAAATACTCAGATGATAATTGGCGTAATATCTCCTTAAAAAGACAGGGGTTACAGGAAAATGTGAGGGAAGTGATGCAGATACAGGGTTTATGTAGCTTATGCAATCATATTTTGTCCTTTGCCTTCATTCTGTCACTTCTAAGTAAAAGACCAGTATTTTCCCTATTTTCTTAACCTATTTACATCATGTGTGCATTTGTGCCTATGTAAATACAACCTCTATTTGGGTATATTTAAATATCAATGTATATTAATGTATCACCTTATATGAGTCTGACTAGTGGCTATTTGGTTGTGTGTCTATGTATATTGTCACACACACGTTATCACTAACCAGATCAATAGACAACTTTTCCAGCACCACAGATGTCCCTTCTTTTCTTTCCCAGTCAAAACTCCCAAGGATAATAATTATTTTGACCTCAATCACCATAGATTAACATTGTTTACTATCAATTTATATAAATTAGGATATTTTTGGCATGGCTTTTCTTGGATATTCTGTGAATCATCCACATTACTGCCTGAAAAAAATGTCTCCTTTTATGGTCTGTGCTCTAGGAAATGATCAACAGAAATGCTCTGAATAGACTTCCATGTATTATTATTATTTTAATAGACTTAAGCTCTAATTTATTTGGGGTGTATATACAGGAATAAAACTGCTGGGGCCTAAGGTATATGTGAATATTTAACTTTGGCAAACTTGATGGTTTTTACTAATGTAGTTTTATCATCTTAACTCTTGCCAGCAATGTATGAGAGTTCTGGTTCTTCTATATTATATATAAGGTTGTATGATGTTTACTTAATTAACATTCTGGGTGTGTAGTGCGCTATCATTAGGTTCTTAATTTGCATTTCCCTGTGGTCTAATGAGTTAAGCACATCCCCCTGTGCTTATGGCCATTTGGGCATTCTCTTTGTTGAAGCACCTGTTCTAATCTTTTATTTTTTTTCCCATATGAAAACACCTACCATTTTTTTTGTATGTACTTGTTGGAATTCCTTATTGATCCTTTTGAAAAATGTATCAGTTGCACATATTCTCTGAGTTTGCAACCTGTCTTTTTGCTTTCAACGATAGCTATTCAATGAATCCATATTCCCAATTTAAAATTAAATGCAGTTTGTCAGCCTTTACTTTTATGGCTAATACACTTTGCATTCCATTTAAGTACCCTACTTCAAGAAAATGGAGATATTACTTTTTTTTCTTTCTAGGTGCTTTGTCTTATTTTTTGCAATTAGGATCATAATCAATATCAAATTAGTTGTATGGTGTAAGGTATGGCTCAGGATTTTAAATACTGATACCTAACTGACAGTCTCCTTTGCTTATATGAACTATTTATGTCAAGCCAGGAAGTAGAAGGAACATCCTACATAACTTTTACTACTGTTGGGTGGGGGGGTGGTTTCTCCCAGGTTTGTGAATAAGAACAGCCCCACGGCTGGCATCTCAACAACTGATCTTTCATATAAAGCTGCTGATTCAGTGATTTCTTTTTCTTCAAGTGACCCCCTCCTCCTTAATTCTTCTTCAGCTCTGAAATCTAAATTCTCACACTTTGGAAAATATGACTTCTCCATAGTAAGCATTTCATGTGCAACCCATTCTGCAGCAGCTGAACGCTGATGAATTAAGGAAGTTCACATCTCTACTGAGTTCTTCTCCTGAAGGGTGAGCTACAGCAGACCCCATGGTCTGAGGTGGAAGAGGCTAGTGGCGAGCAAATGGCAGAGATTCTGACCAAGGGCAGAGATTCTGACCAAACTTTTGGAGGATTGTGATCATGAACATCTTGGAAAAGACGAATCTCACAGAATTGTCTAAGCCGGCAGAAGGCTCAAGTCCTGGGTAATTAGAACTCAGTATACACTGGGCATTCCAAAGAAAGAATTAAGTCCCCATGGTTTTAGAAACATCGGCAATATCATTGCAACCTGTAAGAGTCCCATATGTATTTGTTGGAATTTCTCTGGTCTAATGTGTGGAGCATCTTCCCCTGTGCTTGTTGTATTGTACTGAATACAAATGCTAGATATTCACACAGGCTAGCGGTGAGAATGGACCCTGTTTGAGGACTCTGTCTATTTCTGTCTTCTACTTTCTATCTACACTAACCTTTCCTTTCCTCTGCCCTCTTATACTGTTGTCTAGTTTACCACCTATGCAAGCATAGCTGAAATATAAAAATCAGATATGATTTAATTGAATGTATCCTAAATTAAAAGTTCTGTAACTTGTACAGGAGGGAGCTCTCTGATCTCATATCCAGCTATGTCTGGAGGAGGCAGGAGGAAGGTGAGAGTTCCTAGAATCAGGAAGTATCTATTTTTACATTGTAAACCTGTTCCTTTAACCCTATATTCTCCTTTAGTAAAAGTGTGTTGTAGCTGAATTCTTGTTTTGAGTGCTCTTTAGTTTTAAACTATTGTCTGTCCCTATACTCTGATTTGAGTGGGATGTTGCTTGAATGAAGCCCAAATCAGCTGAGTCACGACCTGATAAGGCTCAGGCCCTTTCTTTTTTTTTTTTTTAATCATCATTTTATTGAGATATATTCACATACCACGCAGTCATACAAAACAAATCGTACTTTCGATTGTTTACAGTACCACCACATAGCTGTACATTCATCACCCAAATCAATCCCTGACACCTTCATTAGCACACACACAAAAACAACAAGAACAATAACTAGAGTGAAAAAGAGCAATTGAAGTAAAAAAGAACACTGGGTACCTTTGTCTGTTTGTTTCCTTCCCCTATTTTTCTACTCATCCATCCATAAACTAGACAAAGTGGAGTTTGGTCCTTATGGCTTTCCCATTCCCATTGTCACCCCTCATAAGCTACATTTTTATACAACTGTCTTCGAGATTCATGGGTTCTGGATTGTAGTTTGATAGTTCCAGGTATCCACCACCAGCTACCCCAATTCTTTAGAACCTAAAAAGGGTTGTCTAAAGTGTGCGTAAGAGTGCCCACCAGAGTGATCTCTCGGCTCGTTTTGGAATCTCTCTGCCACTGAAGCTTATTTCATTTCCTTTCACATCCCCCTTTTGGTCAAGAAGATGTTCTCCGTCCCACGATGCCGGGTCTACATTCCTCCCCGGGAGTCATATTCCACGTTGCCAGGGAGATTCACTCCCCTGGGTGTCTGATCCCACGTAGGGGGGAGGGCAGTGATTTCTCCTTTCAAGTTGGCTTAGCCAGAGAGAGAGGTCAGGCCCTTTCTAAGGGAGGGCACAGGTTTGAGGTGTGAAGAGAGGAACCTGTGACAGTATTCTGATGACCGCCCGAAATAGGCTGTGTCCCTCTCTGAGGGCTTGGAACCCTGGCTGGCCGATTCCTGGGAGCCTGGGTGGGCCCTGCAGGCCCGGTTCCCCCGGGTGCTCAACTGCTGGGAGAGCATCCCCCAGACTCTCCTAATACCCTCCGGAAGCCCCGGCCCACCCTGGGCGGCTTGAGGGTCCACAGCTCACGGGATCTCGCCATCTACCCGCGGGTCCCGCCACTCCCCATCGTCTGTGGAGCCTTCAGAAACTGACCCCTATCGACACCCCGCCCCCTCCCCCAACCCCAATCAAATCCTGGCCGCGCAGCGGCTGCTGGAATAGGATCCCAGCCCTCCCCATTCGGCCCCGCAGCCCCCTCCCCGCCAGGGCTTGCCTAAGACGCTGCGGGTTGGGGGCGGGGGTCTCCAAGCCCGGTGCCGGGACAAGGTGGTCCCAGGCCTGTCTGTCCCCTGGCCCGGCAGCCTCCGTGGAGGGGGGACGCGGGGGCTACGGACAACTGCCGAAAGGGGCACAAGGAGCGAGTCTGTGGAGCCCTGGGACCCTTGCCCGCCCACACGCCAGCCCTCCAACTCCCACAACCCCCATCCCCGCCGGACGCCACCCGGAGGGACCCGAGGACCCGCCCCACCGCGGCCCCCGCCCTGGGAGGGGAGCGCAGCCCCCGGGGGCCTCTCCGCGCGCGGGTTCCGGCGCCGCCTGGTGACACCTGGTGCACCTGCCCCGGGGACCCGCCCCACGTCCCACCCGAGGGAGGCCCCGTCCCCTGGCCGTGTGTGGGACAGGGACTGATTGTTCCCAATCTGGTGTCCCCACCTTGAGTTAGGGCGAGGATTGGGGAGAGGTAGAGGTGGGGGGCTCATTTGCGAGGGAGACAGGGTGACAGTCAAGGCTACTGCGAGGGTGGCGATGATGCATCACAAAACCTTCTCATGTCCACGTCGATGGAAACCGCTGGAGTCCGACTTGGAGCAGGAGATCTGGGGTCCCCCAGGCCCGCAGGTCTGGTCTGGATCCTGATTGTTGCTTCTTGGTTGTGGGACCATCCTGAGGATTTCTCAAGTCCTCTCAGGGAAGACGCCCAGTGTTGCTCGGGGGGAATCCCGGGGACCGCTCAGAGGATGAGCCTCTGGATAGTTTTCAAAGTCCCACTCCGTGGCCTGGACTAGACCCTGCTGACGGGAGAGGCCGGGGGAGGCCCTTCCTGGCCTCTGAAACCTGCGGAGGACCCTCAGATGCCGCAGCGCCGGCGCCTGCCAGGGCGGCCTTGGGTGTGCCTGCGCATCAGCAGCTGGCCCTGCTGGGATCCGGTGGTCTCGGGGCCCTTCTGAAAATATTTTCACAGGCTCCTTCAGCTCCTGGGGTCTCCATGAACCTGCTTTGAACGTGGGAGGGGCCGGGTGGACCTAAACTGAGCAGGTAGGTGGTTGTCAGGGCGGAGATAGTGCCTGGAGGCGCCTTCCTCAGGCCTCGGGCCCAGCGGCCCCATCAGCACCTGGAGGGGAGGTCGGTGCCCCCGAGGCTCTCCTGGAGGGTAACAACCCCCCACCCACCTGGGTGGGTACATGCAGAGCAGGCGTCCTGCAGCACCTTGGCGAGACCCACCTGGAATCCATCTACCGCCTCGAAGGCAGCGCCTCCTCCTCACCTGCCCAGGCTTGGACTCCTGCAGGGTCGAGCACCCACACCCCCGGGGCCAGGCCTGCACCTGTGCATAAGCGTAGGAGCCCATTGCGCCAGGAGCGGCCAATGAGAAGCCCAGGGGCTGCCGGAAGCGAGTAATTAGTGTCTGTTGGTGGTTTGAGGGAGGGGCCGCTGCCAAGAACAATGAGCTTCAGGTGTGGTGAGGCTGTGGGGCCGCCTGGTAGGTGGGGCCTGGGGGCGATGGGAAGCCGCCGCGGTGCTGCTCTCTGCCCTGACTGCGGGAGGGACGGAGGAGGAAGATGGAGCTGCCGCCACTTCACCTGCCACACCTGTCACCTGCCACACCTGTCACCTGCCACACCTGTCCTGACGCACAGCGCCAGCCTCAAGGTGGGTCCCACCGGCCTCCCGCGTCAGCAATCGCAGCTCCATCCCCAACACCTCTCTGTGCAACTTCCCGACACCCACTTCCCCACCTTCAAATACACGGAACCGAGATGCTCTCTGCCCCATCACCAGGGGAAGCTCAGCTGTGGCCGGGACCTCCTGGGCGGGCTCCCCCTTCTAGCTCCCCCTTCACGGCCAGAGCGATCCTGTTCAGACCTAAGTGAGCTCCTGGGCCTCTGTACACGGTAGACCATCAAGTTCACGCTCGCTCTGGACCCCAAGGACCCATCGTCCCTCTTTATTTAAACGTTACAGTATTTACAGTTCCAGCCCCCCCATCCTGCTTCCCTGTTTACTTTTTCTGGTAGGACTCATTACTTCCAATAAACTATATTATTTGCTTAATTTGTTTATTAATACTACAACATAAGCTCCAGGAAATCAGGGATTTTTCTTTGCTTTATCTCCTCTGTTATAATCTAATCACCAAGAATAAAGTTGGTATTTAGTAAATGGGTGATGCATAGTTTTATGACTCAAAATTTCTCCTTTATAATGTATTTTGAACACCTTTACATTTTAAAATATATTTAATTTTTTAAATGTTTTTATAGAGAAGTTGTAGGTTTACATAGCATGCATAAAATGTGTAAAAAATGGAGTTACCATATACCACCCTATTACTAACACCTTGCATTATTGTGCTATATTTTATTCATGAAAGAACATTTTTATAATTGTACTGTTAACTATAGTCCAGCATTTACAATAGAGTTCATTGTGTTTTACAGTCCTATAGTTTTTAACCACATTTTCATATATAATTCAGTACTGTTAATTATATTTTGAAACACATGTCTTATAATGAGAAGAATGGACACCACCATTTCACTTAATTGAGCATCTAAGTAAGAGCTCCCTGTCTTCAAAATTGATTGCAAATGTGCCTCTGTCAATGCTGGTTGTGTGCACCAGAGAAAATTAAAGTGTATATTGACCCTACTGGTTCTTCAAACATGAGAGATTCAAACATTTCCCATAAATACTTCCTGATGAATAATAAAATAAAATACCATAGGCTTTAAATGCCTTACATTTTCACTAGCTGCACAATTTGTCTAAAGCTTTTTCCTGCTCCACACATGTTTTTAGCACCATCACTTGTAACACGTGTCAGCAGATTCCACTTCAGGTAACTCCTTGAATAAACAGTCACAATTGAGCACCTGGGGGCTCATTAAGAGCCAAGGAAAACCCCTTCTCATCATTTGCCTTGTCTTCTTTTTCTCCATTTTAACCATTTGCAAGTGTACAGTTCATTGGTCTTCTTTTCATTGACAGTGTTGTTCAATTATCACCTCCTTCCATCACCAAATCACACAAAACAGAAACTCTCCTCAGTTATCAGTGACTCTCCACCACCAACCCCAAGCCCGATAGCCTGTAATCTATTTTCTGTCTCCGTGTAGTTTCTTATTCTACATAATTCATATAAGTGCAACTATGCTATAGTTTTTTCTCTTGATTTTTTCACTAAGCATAGTGTTCTCAAGGTTCATCCATGTTTCAGCTTGTACCAGAACTCCATTCCTTTTTACAGCTGAATACTATTCCTTTGTAGGTATATACCATTTTGTTTCATTTATCATTTGATGGACATTTTAATTGCTTCCACCTTTGGCTATTTAAAATAATGCTAAATGGCTATTTAAAACCTCCATTTTGGCTATTTAAAATAATGTCAAATGATGCTAAGACAATTTGTGTAAAGTTTTTGTTTGTATATCTGTTTTCACTTCTTTTCAGTATGCAAGTAGGAGGGGAATTGCTAAATCATATGGTCATTCTGTGTTACACTAATTGAGTTATTGCCTAAGTGGGTTCCAGTTTCTTCACTGTTTTATATTCCCACCAGGAATGTATCGGGGTTTCTGTTACTTGACATCCTCTCGAGTAACAGAAACTTATTTGGACTTATTTTCCATTTTTTGAAGAATGGTAGTTTTTCCCTTTTATTTGTATTTCTCTAATGTGTAGTTAGCCAATGCAATAACTGTCTAATTATGTCTAGCAAATTTTCATTTTATTATTTGTCATTGGTTTATCTTTTTTGGAGAAATGTCTATTCAATTGTATTCCTGTTTTTAACTTGGGATATTTGTCTTTTTGTTGTTTTAGTAGTACTTTATTTATTCTGGATATTAAACTTGTATCATACATATGATTTACAAGTATTTTTCCCAATATCTTAGGTTTTCTTTTTACTTTCTTGAAAAGGTCCTTTTATGCACAAAACTTTTTTTTTTTTTTTTTTTTTTTTTTAATTTTGATGAAGTCTTGTTCCTTAACTTAGGGTGAAATATTTCAGTCTTTCATCATTGAGCTTATTTTAACTGTGTGTTTTTCATCAATTCCCTTTTTCATGTTGAGGAAGTGTTTTATTCCTAGCTTTCTGAATGATTTTATCAGAAATGAGCATGGGAATTAAAAAATTTTTTTTCTGAGTCCATTGAGATGATCATGTGGTTTTTGTCTTTCATTCTATTAATGTTGTTATTTTCTTGTTGATTTTTAATTTTTTTTCAATTATGGAAAAATATACATAACATAAAAATGATTTTAACCATGTTGAGTGGGCAATACTGTGACATTAAGTACATTGACTAATTATTAATGACATTGACCACTGTCTATTTCTGGGCTATTTTCATCATCCCAAACCAGAACTCATGTCCATTTGGCAATAATTCCTTCCCCTCAAGAACCCCTGGTAACTGTTATCCTGCTTCTTGTCTCTATAAATTTGTTTGTTCTATGTATTTCATATAATAGCAGTCATACATATTTGGCCTTTTGTGTCTGGCTTATTTTACTCAACTTCATGTCTTCAAGTTTCATCCTTGTTTTAGCATGTGCTAGCACTTTATTCCTTTTCTTATTTCTGAATAATATTCTATTGTATAGATACACCATATTTTTGCTTATCCATTCATGTGTTGATGGACTGTGGGTTAATCCCACCTTTTGGCTATTGTGTACAATGATGTCGTGAATACTGGTGTACAAATATGTTTCAGTTCCTGCTTTCAATTCCTTGGTGTATATAGGTAGGAGAGGAATTGACAGCTCACATGGCAATTCTACATTTAACTTTCCGGCTGCATCATTTTACATTCTCACCAACAATATATGAGGGTTCCTACTTCTCAACATTCTCACCTACACTTGTTATTCTCTGATTTGTTAATAGCAGCCATCTAGTGAGTGTCTCGTAGTTTTGATTTGAATTTCTCTAATGGCTAATGATGTTGAGCATCTTTTCACATGCTGATTGGTCCTTTGTATGTCCTTTTTTTTTTTTTTTTTTTTTAAGTAACATCTATTCAAGTCTTTTGCCCATTTTAAAATTTGGATGTTTGTCTTTTTGTTTAGTTTTAGAGATTCTATATGTATTCTGCATATTGTAGTAATATCAGAGATACTTTTTTTTTAAAATATTTTGCTTCATTTGGTTTTCTTTTCACTTTATTGGTAATGTCCTTTGATTATCAAAAGTTTTTAATTTTGATGAAGTCCATTATATCTGTATTTTTCTTTAGTTGTTTGTTTCTTTGGTGTAAAATATAAAGATTATTGCTTACTTTAAAGTCCTGAAGATAGTTCTCTACATTTTCTTGTAAGAATTTTATGGTATTAGATATAATATTTGGGTTTTGATCTTTTTGGAATTAATTTTTGTATATGACGCAATGTAAGGGTCCACATTCATTCCTTTTTTAAAATTCAGTTTTATTGAGATATATTCAGTTATCCATGGTATACAATCAACTGTTCACGGTACCATCATATAGTTGTGCCTACATCACCCCAATCTATTTTTGTTTAATTACTAGTGATTTATGTTTATTGTCTGCCTCTCTTCATAGAACTTAAGCCCCATGAAGAGAGCAATTTTTTGTGTTTCATTCACTAACATATCCCAAGTACTTAGAATATAGCTGGCATTCAAGAACATTTGTTAAACAAACAAAACATATCTGGATAGATTTAGAAATAGATTCAGCAAAAGGATGGAAAGCCTGACAGTGGATCAGAGCATTCAGACTGGGAAATCAGCCAGGTCCCTCAGTTATTTGTGACTCACTGAGGTGTGTGCTGTGTGATGCCGGTGAACTTAGAGCCAAGAAGAGGGATGGCTCCCATCTGATGTTGTCACTCTCTGCAATCGTGGGGTCCAACTCCTGGGAGATGAACTGTACAGTCTTGACCTGCAACCCGAAACTCCTTACTTGGTTGTGATTCAGGCAGCAAACAGGTGTGCTTGTTCTCCAAAGCTGCTATTCACTCCTCCTTACTTCCAAAAGCAGCATCCTGGTGAGAAGATTCCAGGAAGTGTCAGCTTTGGAAGGTGGTGGAAACGATGCTTGTTGAAAGTGGTCGAGGTGATGTTTAGCACCCAGAAACAGCCAGAAATGTCTCAGAGTGGCTCCTTCATCTCATCACCGGTTGTAGCTCAGTTTTAATACATTTTTTTTTCAGAGCATTTGTAGGTTTACAGAAAAATCATGCAGAGCACAGTTTCCTTATACCCTCCTCACACATGCAGTTTTCCTGGTTATTAATATTTTCCATTATTGTACTATATTTGTTACAATTGATTAACCATATTATTATAATTATTAGCTAAATCCATAGTTTACAACAGAGTTCACTCTTTGTGTTGCACAGGTCGATGTTTTTTGTTTTGCTTTATTATTTTATTGTGAAGCCATATATGTAATATAAAATTTCCCATTTGCCCACTTTGAAATCTGCAGAGGTGTTAATTATATGCACAATGCTGTGCTCCCGTCACCACCATCCACCTTGGATCCCCCGCTGGCTGCAGCCCCGGCCTTCTCCCGTCCTCACCTGGCGATGGCGGCCGATCTTGCTGCAGGTGTCAGCAGCGGAGCGAGCGGTGACGGCTCAGTGTCCTGGGTGGGCGCTGCCCCCGAGCAGTGTCCGTGCTGCTGCTGCTGCTGCAGATTCTTGCCATGGGCGCCGCCGCCCGTGCCTGAGGCAGCCGTTTCCCCTAGTTTCTGGGTCTTTCTGGGGCGGCCCCGGTGTGCTCAGGGCACCTCGAGCGGGGGAGCAGCGAGTGCGGGCGGTGGGGGAGGGCGCGGGAGCCGCGGTGGGCACGGCCGGGGGGGGGGGGCCCGGGATTTTTCTGTCCTGTTTTGATTGATTGTGAAGGAAACACAAAAGGTCAAGATTTATTTTTATTTTTTATTTTTTTACTTTTTTTTTTATTAAATTCAGTTTTACTGAAATACATTCACACCATACAATCATCCATGGTATACAATCCACTGTCCACAGTATGATAACAGTTATGCGTTCATCACCACAATCTATCTCTGAACATTTTCCTTACATCAGAAAGAACCAGAACAAGAATAAAAAATAAAAGTGAAAAAAAACACCCAAATCATCCCCCCATCCCACCCCATTTGTCCTGTAGTTTTTATCCCCATTTTTCTACTCATCCATACACTAGATAAAGGGGGTGTGATCCCAAGGTCTTCACAATCACACTGTCACCCCTTGTAATCTACATTATTATATAATTGTCTTCAGAAGTCCAGACTGCTGGGTTGGAGTTTGGTATTTTCAGGTATTTACTTCTAGCTATTCCAATACATTAAAGCCTAAGATGTGTTATCTATATATTGCATAAGAATGTCCACCAGAGTGACCTCTCGACTCCATTTGGAATCTCTCAGCCACTGAAACTATTTCGTCTCATTTTGCAATCCCCCCTTTTGGTCAAGAAGATACTCTCGGTCCCACGATGCTGGGTCCACATTCATCCCCAGGAGTCATACTCTGCGTTGCCAGGGAGATTTACAACCCCTGGGAGTCGGGTCCCACATAGTGGGGAGGGCAGCGAGTTCACCTGTCAAGATGGCTCAGTTAGAGAGAGAGAGGCCACATCTGAGCAACAAAAGAGGTACTCAGGGGGGAGACTCTTAGGCACCATTACATACAAGTTTAGACTCTCCTTTGTGGTAATGAGCTTCATAAGGGCAAGTCCCTTGCTCCAGGGCTCAGCACATCAAACTGCCAGTCCCGATGTTTGTGACAACATCAACACCAGTCCAGGTGAGGATGTCCAACACATCCGCACCTTCCCCCAGATCCTCAGGGCTGGGGAGGGGGAGGCTGTAAATATGTTTTTTATTATCTGCCCAAATTACTCTAGGATGTGTCACTATTTTACTCCAGCCTATACTAACCTACCATATCAAGATTTATTTTTGATAATTAGTAAATTCTTCCAGCAGATGACTCTCAGTGGAGTTACTGACCTTTCCCTTTATTTTCCTTTTTGATTTAGTGAAATGATTACTAACAGTTTCTATTCTTCTAAAACATGTCCTTACCAAGAGTAAATCTTCCATTTGGCTTGCCTTGATTTTGGTTAGTTTTGCCTTCTTCCTTGCAGCAGGCTTGTAATAGAACTAACATAAAGGCTCACCCCTGAATCTTCTCGAGTTTTGTTTTTTTTTTTTTTTCCTTTACAGTGTAAGGAGCGCTCCATTTCCAATGAAGTTTTATCTTTTTTACATTAAAAAATTATGTATCAATACTTGTAATTGTTAGGTCATTCAGGAATCCACACAATGCAGCGAGTCATGGTTTAAGTAGAGTTTAAGGTTTATTAGAGGAAGAAAGCAGGTGGGAGCAATCAGAAAAGAAAGGAAAAATGGCTCCAGCCCTCTATCTGAGAGCAGCATTTTTTAAAGGAAAAACCCACGTTGGGTGTTGGGGGGGAAGGGTCCTGCTGAATGTGTTCTGTGCCTCGAATGGGTGAGTGCTTATCAATTTCTGAGCTGACTGGTTACAAGGGTTCTAACACTACTCTTCTTTGATGTGTACTGTATTATCTATGTGGAGGAAGTAGGCCTTTTGGCTTGTTGTGGTCCTTCATCTTATGGGCCTATCTGATCTTCCCTTGTCTGCCCCCTGGGGTCCAGGTGCCACTGTTACTGGGATTTCTAAAACAGCCTTCAACCCTTAGTTTATGGCACACCTGGTATCTATGAGATAAGCAGCAGGGTCCCTGGATCAGACATTCCTTCTATATGTTAGACTCTTTTTCTGGGCGTCTAATAGTAATATATTTTTGTTGCTTTATCAATTCTATATTATTAATAATTTTATTGATAATAAAAAAAAAACACTTAAGCCTATGCTCCCAGGAAATTAGTTTTAAAACTTAAATTTCAATTTATAAATTGTTTTTGTGTAGGCAGATATGAGAAGGTAATTAAAAAGATTTTCATGCATAAAGTCCATCACATTATCATAAAACCCTGTGGGGGAAGTAGACTGAAACAAGAGTTGAGGGAGTTAAAGCAACAGAATGAAAGTTTTAACCTTTAATAACAGCTCATTGGTGTATCTTTTTTTGTTAAAAAAATAGGTATCAAAATCCTATGTTATTTATAGTCTTTGGAAACTTTTAAAAGAGTTATGTTAATAGATTTATTTAGTGTCAATATTTATAGCATGCCAGAAATGACATCCTTTCCAGGGTTTAAACTTACGATGAAAAATTTTGGATATCAACCGAAAAATGTTTGATGATGAACGTAACTTTGCAAAGATACTTTAGGGGAAAAGAAAGAAAAATGTGATGACGACAGGTTTAGATCATGTTTCTGAAAATTCCTCAAATATTAGAATGACTTGGGACATTTGTTAAACATACAGACTCTGGGAAATTCACACCTAGAAAATTCAATTAGTCAGATGAATTCAATTACTCTTCCTCAGAATTTCCAGTAACCCCACCCTTATTTTCAGGGGCTTCTGGATGTCCTGCAATGTGGAGGGAGGTTGGGAGGTGCAAGCAAAGCCAGGGATCTGGGTCTGTGCTTCTTACTTGTGACTGTGCTTTTGAGTCATTGAGGCCCTGCTTCTTAAGAGTCAATAAATTAAATGAACTGCCTGTGAATTTTAAAAAAGTGCACAGTATTCTGGGCTGGACCTGACAGCCTGAATTTCTAACAAGCTCCTAGGTGATCCCATTTGGTTCAACTGTGAAACAAATTTTGAGTTGCAATGGCTAGGACCTTGTAAAAATACCCATGTCCTGGCCATCTCCCACACCAACTGAATCAGTATTTCCAGAGATGGAGTGTGTGTTATTAAAGCTCCCAGATGTTGCTGGGCCAGATTCCAGATATTTCAGATGAGCAACTGGGATGGAAAGCAACTGCTGTAGGTAGGTTCCATCTCTGCTTATCATTCTCCATATGAAGCCCTCCTGCCAATGAAGCCTTCACCGTCACCCCAAAACCAGAGTGATACTTTGCTAAACTCTACGAGTAGCCAATGGTGGTGGTTCTGTCCAGGACAGGTAGGGGCTGTGCAGGTGACAGCTCAGCTCCCAGGAGACTCCTGAACACAACAAAGATGTATAGGGCCCAGACTGCTCTGTGGATGCTGGGAAGGTGTTCTATGGCAAAGTAATTTCCATGGAGAAGGACAAGGTACATTTGCAGACAGGTTGAGAGAAAACAAACTTAGTACCATAAAGTATATGGGCCTACAGTCAGTAAGGGAATACGAGCCAGAGGAGTACTAGGAAGGGGGAGTATAGTCTCCTCAGATCTCTCCACCTGCAGAAGCCTGCATAATATGTGCTGTTTGCATACGAGGAATGTCTAGTTCTGATCTCATCAAAGCCTGTAGCCATAGGGGCTGCCTCCCCCAGCCAGCATGGAGATGTGCTCCCACAGGAGAACAGCTCAGGAAATTACCTGTTCCCCTCACATTTTCTCCCATTGGTATCCCATGGCCAAGCACAGCCCCTCTGAGCAGCAGTCAAGGAAGCTACCCCTAGGCCTTCAAATTGTCTCTGGATCCTTGGATGCAGTCAGGGGGGAAATGAGGCCTCCTTCCAAGTGAGAGAGCCATCTTGTGACAGGAAGCCCCATTGAAGCCCCCCAAGACAATATTTTTGAGGGTAACCTTATGAGAGGCTCTAGAACCAGAAACACTCAGCTACACCACAGTAAATATGAAATGATAAATATTGTTTAGAGCCATTAAGTTTGGGGGTAATTTTTAATGCAATTTTACAGAGATATATTCACACACCATCTAAACCAAAGCACACAATCAGTGGCTCACAGTATCATCATGTAGTTGTGCATACATCACTACAATCAATATTAGAACATTTTCATTACTACAAAATAAAAAAAAATTAAAATAAAAAAACAACCAAATAATCCCATACTTGGGGTAATTTTTAATGTAGCAATAGGTAACTACTTGTTTCAGTTTCCTCCAGCCACTCTTTCCCTCATGCCCCACACCTGAACCTCCTGCAACCTGACAACACCATGATACCTCCCCCGTCTGTCCACCTCTGTGGCTCTCCTAGATAGCCATGCCTGCTCAGGGTTCTCCCCTCCTCCACAGGGGCTCCCACCAGCATCACCATGGTGAGCTATAAAACATGAATCTGGACTTGAGAATAACACTGGATCCCCTTTTCATTTAGCAAAACACCCAGCCCTCTTATCTCTTCTCCCCCATGATCTGTACCTTCCCTGCCCCTCTCATCTCCCTCACCTCCACCCTCCTTTCCATGGCTTCTTCCTGTTCTTAGAGCTTTACGTCAGAACTTGAGCAGGGTGTCGTGATGTCCAGAATGCCACCCACTCAAGCTCCCCTGCCTTTGTCACTTACTATATCATGCTGCCTGTTTCTTCAAGAATTAGATACAACTGGCTACTTCAAAACAAAGGTCCTGGTTTGTCTGCATGTGTTTTTTTTTTTCTGTGTCCCAGCTAAGCCTCACCAGTCACAGCAGGTGTGTTTCTTTTGAGCACTGCATCTGCACCCACTCAAGGAAAAATGTTGAATGAGTCAACGAGGGAGGAGGCAGCTGAGTATCTCCATCCCAGGTGAGAAAATGGAGGTTTTTATATGAGTACCCCAGGTCTAATGAGGATAAATGCAATGACCTCATTTATATGCATGCATTCAATCATTCACTCCATCCATCCATCCATCCATTCATTTGTTCATTCATTGTGTAGCTGGGAGACTGAAGCTCTGCAGCTCAAGCAGGAACATGTCTGGGGGAAAAGCAGGGCAGGTCCACAAAGAAAAGCCAGCCTGACAACCTGCTGTGACTCTGGGGGCACCAGAACCGCCCTATGGCCTGCGGTAAAAGATCTGGGGTCTCTTGAAATGACAGGACACGTACCAGACCACACTCCCTCCCATCTCTTTCCAAAAACAGTGCACAGTCCAACCATGCTGAGTATTTCCCAAGCCAGAGTGATCCAAAGTAAGACCCCAATAAGACCCAAAAGAAGTCTCCTGTCCCGGCTTGGATGACGGGGCTGGCGCCCTCACTTTCCCCCCACTCCTGCCTCTTCTCTCCACCAGGGAAGGACCCTCACCCATCCTGCTCTCCCCGTCTGTCCTAAAGCCTGACTCCCCGCCGCCCCCCCACCCCCGGGACGGACCCCGCAGAAGCAGGTGCCCAAACCCGACTCAGACCGGTTCAAACAGCCCCGGGGCAGCCTGTGCGCCCCTGGTGGCCGCAGACCCGAGGCCCGACGGCGAAGGGGCGCAGCTCGGGGACCCGCTCCCGCCCCGCCGCCCCTCCCGGCTCAGCGCCCCCCCAGCCGCCCCGCCCCGGGTGCCCCCCTCGGCCGCCCCCGCAGCCCCTCCCGAGGCCGCGTCTCCCCCGCGGGGTGACTGGGAAGGGATCTGCCGGCGCGGGAAAGAGGGCAGAGAAGGGTGAAGTCATCAGGGCTGCGGGAGGCCGCGTGGGGCCCGGGGGGAGCTTCGGCTTCTGTGGAAACGGCCGGAGAACGGGAGTCCAGGGGGCGGCTGAGGAGAAACGTTCCCCGGAGAGGCGGCTCCGAGGGCGTCGCCGGGGGCCGAGCGCGGCTGCCGCTTCCGGGGCGCACACGGGGCGAAGGGCGGCGCGGAGCGGAGGCCTCGCGGGCCCGGGGCGGCGACCCCCGGGGGAGGGAGAGGGGCGCGCTCGGCACCCCCACATCCGAGGGAGGAGTCGGGCCTCAAGGCGGGGCCCCGTCTCGCCCTCGCCCCCCGCAGCCCGGAGCCGCGCAGTTGGCGGGTGGGTCATGGGGGGAAGACCCCGACCACCGCCTCTCAGCCCCGCCCTGACCCCCCCCCGCCCCCCCCCCCCTCCCAAGCCACGTCACAAACAATTCCGGCCCCCGGGACGACCCCAGGCCGAGATCCCCGCGCTCACCCTGAGAAGCGCCTCGGGATGAGAACCAGTGTGGTCGGACCCGCGACGGCCGACGGCGCTGACGGTGGTTTTCCCCGCTCGTTGAACTCCGGGGACTCGCGGAGTCGGGCGCCTCGTTCTGCTCCCTGGCAGCTCCATGAGCGACGGGACGCCCGGTGAGGTGAATGGGCCGAGAAACCGCGTAGTTTCAACCCGGTTCCTCCTTTCCCGCGCCGGAGTGGGACTCCGGCTGCTCCGGGAACCCTCCTGGGCCTCTGCTCACCGTTTATGAAATGGGGACATCACAGTGCAGGCTCCTGGGAGGGCAGAATCGGATCACGCCTCCCCTCGGGTCGGTCCCGGCTTCCGCTTGGTGAGAGCAGCCGCAGTTGTGGGTGGCTGAAGTGACACGTGTGTGCTGATTGACTGAGCTCATTAGCTAACGGGATAACCGCCTTGAGATCCAGTGGCCTGGCCCTGGCCGTCCGGCTGTCTTGCCGTGCTGGAAAGTGGGGGGCAGCATGGGGCAGGAGGCCCAGGGTGCAGATTCACCCGAGGCCTTGTTCCTGGAGGGACGGAGGTGCGTCCTGACCAGAGAACAAAGGGCACGAAGGGGTGGGAGGGCAGCGGTCAGTCACCTGTGATGGGCATCGGGCGGGTCACCCACAGTGTCCCTGTTTCAGCCCGTGAGGACCCAGAGCTCAGAGTGAAGGACAAAGAGGAGGGACATACTGAATGGGCAGAACTACGTCTTAGTTTTCAGTTACCTCAGCCCTGAGAGCAGAGGTTTTCACAAGAGACCGTTGCTTTATAAATGGATGTGGAAAAAACACAATCTTTTTGTTTGCAGAGTGTCTTGGTAACTGTACTCTGACTTCAGTGGAAATGGGACACTGAAACCAGTAAGAGACCTGAGAAATGAAGTCTTGCAAGACTCGAGGCCAGTCCAAGTTGAACCAGAGTGGGCAGAAGATGTCTTCAGGTAAGATGGCCCCCTAAGCTGCCACTCCCTCCGTCCGTGTCCCTGAGGAGACAGGCTGTGTCTGCCTGCTGAGCCCCTGGCGGGGGAAAGAAGAAGCAGGTGCATTTTGCCTGCTCCCTCTTAACCGCAGTGTGTTAGGGGTGTCCATTCCAAAGCCCCTGTCATGTCCAGGATGAAAGAGCAGAGGGCATCAGACACCAAGGACTCAACCTTGTGTTTGGGGGGCCAGGCAGGGGATCATGTGTGAGCTCAGGTGGGGTTTGGGCTCACTTCCTTCTGGGCTCGGAGCTCAGTGGGAAAGGAGCTGTTTGCAAAGGAGCAGTGAGAATGCACAGGTTTGTCCTGCAGCTGCATCATGGGGGTGGCCCGGGAGGCCAGGTGGCCCGACTTGGAGGGAGAGAATCAAATTGGGAACCCTAGGTCTGAGAACGACCCCTTGTGTTAAGTCTTTAGGGCCTATTTGTGGGCGCTGCTGGCACCAGGATACCTAGCTATAACTGCCATTGGCACTGCTGCTTCCAGTGACAATGGCAGTTATATCTACTGCTTTCATCTACACAGCAGATGGTGACTGTCTGTCTCAGAGCCCCAGATGCTGAGGGAGGCTGAGTCAGGGCAGACTGAGGCCAGGACCCTGAGAGGAGGTGCACATGCAGAGAGGGATAGGGTCAGGGCCATGACCCCAGGGAGCCTGGGCAGATGGGAAGAGAGGATCAGCTCTGGGTGCCCAGAAGTTCCCCTCCTTAGCATCTTTCACCTTTGCAGAATGTGAGGAGGTGAGCAGAGCAGAGCCCAGGCATGGTTGAGACACCCCAGAGCTCTGCCTTCTGCAGCCTCAGCCCTGGGCTCTCCTCTTGTCTTGCTGTCTCACATGTGGGAGTAGCCTCCAGCCCCATCTGTTCTGAATAGTTCCAGGTCCTGCTGATGAGGTCTGCTCAGGGTAGGATCCTTGCTTACTTCTAGCAAGGAGGTGGAGGTGGGACAACCAAGGACTCAACCTTGGTTTGGGGGGGGGCCAGGCAGGGGATCATGTGTGAGCTCAGGTGGGGTTTTGGGCTCACTTCCTTCTGGGCTTGGAGCTCAGTGGGAAGAGGAGCTGTTTGCAAAGGAGAGCAGTGAGAATGCACAGGTTTGTCCTGCAGCTGCATCATGGGGGTGGCCCTGGAGGCCAGGTGCCCTACTTGGAGGGGAGAGAATCAAGCTGGGAACCCTAGGTCTGAGACTGACCCCTTGTGTTAAGTCTTTAGGGCCTGTTGTGGGCACTGCTGGCACCAGTATACCTAGCTGTAACTGCCATTGGCACTGCTGCTTCCAGTGACAATGCAGTTATATCTCCTGCTTTCATCTACACAGAAGATGGTGACTGTCTGTCTCAGAGCCCAGATGCTGAGGGAGGCTGGAGTCAGGGCAGACTGAGGCCAGGACCCTGAGAGGAGGGGAACATGCAGAGAGGGATAGGGTCAGGGCCATGACCCCAGGGAGCCTGGGCAGGAGGGAAGAGAGGATCAGCTCTGGGTGCCCAGAAGTTCCCCTCCTTAGCATCTTTCACCTTTGCAGAATGTGAGGAGGTGAGCAGAGCAGAGCCCAGGCATGGTTGAGACACCCCAGAGCTCTGCCTCCTGCAGCCCCAGCTCTGGGCTCTCCTCTCGTCTTGCTGTCTCACATGTGGGAGTAGCCTCCAGCCCCATCTGTTCTGAATAGTTCCAGGTCCTGCTGATGAGGTCTGCTCAGGGTAGGATCCTTGCTTACTTCTAGCAAGGAGGTGGAGGTGGGGAGTTGTTTCCTCTGAGCCTCACTTACTGGGAGGACAGCTCCTGAGCTGAGGTGCCTTGTATCAGGGAGCACCAGCCTGTCCTGATTCCCCTTTAAGTATGTACTACCCCCATCCTCCTGCAGTCCCCTCTGCTGAGCCAGACCTCTGTGAGCCCCCAACTGTGGGGCAACACCACCCACTTGCCGGCTCCCTTCTCATTGTTGGCCCTGTTCACAGTGCCATACATAGATAGAGAGTGGGATGTCCCCCTTCTGGCACTTCTCAAGGCACAGCTGCAGCAGGCTGGCATGAGTGCAAGGCTGGGAGGGAGCCCTGGGCCCTGGACCAGTCCCGGGAGCCCTGTTCCCATCGCGCCCTCCCCAGCGTCTCAGTGTGCACTGACTCCTCATGCAGAGCCTCAGTTACTGTGGCTGGAAGGGAAAGGTCTGTCTAAGCCCACTGTCCCGCTGCCCACAGCTTGGGGGAGGAGCTGAAATGCTTTGGTTGTTTTTAGGCTCTGCCACGTAGAGGAACTTCTTTTTACCCCCATCTTCATAGTACAGGGTCCTGCCCCTTCCGTCTCAGGCTCACATTCCCCATCTCACATAGAAGCACAAATGAGGAAAGTGGTTGTGAAGAAAAGGACGAAGATGTCCCAGATGAAGTGATGCTGCCAAAACATCACAGTAAAAGTACTCTCAGAAATACTGCACAACATAAAAGGGCAACGGATAAAATGTTGGAAGCTGATGCAAATTTGGAAAGGAGCGTGACAGTTCATCCAAGCAAGGAAAAGATGTGTGCTCCATAACAAAAGTTAAACATCAAATACACAGCAGCAAGCATTACTCTCCATAACGTTTTTGACAAAGAAATAAAACACATTAATTTCAGTGTTTTAAATGACAGTATACTAAACAAATTCTAGTTTTATATTTTTTTTCATTTTTCTATGTATGAACTCTGTTCCTCCCTGAATGAGCACATGATGGCAACATAAAGTAGAAGTGAATAATTTGATACACAGAGATATTTTCATTACGGTGCTTGATGGACTTTACTTTTGGAGCAGTTGTAAGGTTTACAGAAAAAATATTCAGTAAGTAGAGGTTCCATACACCCCTACCACACACGGCGCACTACACACACACAACACACAGTTTTCCCTATTTTCACATTTTGCTTTGATATAAAATGGAGGGTTTTGTTTGTTTGTTATAAATTCTGGTTTCGTTGAGGGTGACACACTGTTCCTGAAGCTGTTTTCACTCTGGAGCATTTTGGGCCATTTTGACAGACCCAAATAGTCCCCACAATTAGTCTTCCAGATTTGGGGGGTATCCTTTCTGCTGAGTAAATCAATGAGACCCTGACTTTCACCCTAGCTTAATGAGTGATTCAGTCTGTCACTGAATCATATTAGTTAATCTGGATAAGCCAAGACCCCAGCAATCAGTTGGGAGATTCAGTAATGTACAATATTGCTTTTCAGTTGGAAGCGCAGGAGCCTAAGAGGGAGGTGTGAACAGAGATGACTGTGAAAGCCTTCCAGGAGCAGAGGAGGGACCTGGGTCCTGTGTGCTGTCATCATCGCTGTGGTCCTTTGTGAGGTCAGAGCAGACAGCTCTGCCAGCGGTGCCTCGAGCTGGTGAGTCAGGACCTCAGTCTGAGGACACCACCATCTTGCCACCCTCAGCCAGAGTCTCCGCAGGGGTGCAGGCCGCGATTGCCCGGTTTTCCTTTTTCTTCTCTGCAGGTGAACAGAGTTCAGGCTTGCTTTGGCTTATAAATGCAGTTTTGTTTTTACTTTCATCCCAAATATTTTGATTTGTGTTTGGACTTATGTCACCTATATGAATGTTTTAAAATACTTATTTATTAACCAAGAAGAGATTATGAAATGTATAACAGCTTACTGTTTGGGATTTTATTTACTGACATTTTCAGTATTCAGTTTTGTGCCCAGAAATTATAGTTCTTGTCATTTATGACTTTGTGATTTTGTTAGTTTGGCCTCCTTTAAAAAGCTTAAGAAATTTCCACAGGATATTTTCAAGAGTGACGCCTTTATTTTGGGATGTGAAATATTTATTGTCCTTAACCTCTGTTCCAAAACGGTGATCCTAGTATATGTTAACTAAATAGGCATTGAAATGTGCATCTGAAACCCAGTGTCGGCATCTCTGATGATCAGGGGCTATGTAATTGTTACACACCACTTCTGATTCCTCTTTCCAATTTTTTAAATGAAAAATAATGGCACCATTTTCTTCGCTCTCCCTTAATCCTTCCCAGCCTGGTTATTTGTTGGAACATACAGAGTGTAGGCTATGCTGATCCAAATGATCTTCCATCCCATTCCCATTGTTTTAGGCCCCTTGAGTGAGTGTCAGAAACTTTCCTCTAAAGGGTGGGTCCAGATGGAGACTAATCTTGGACTCACTTATGACTGGGATAGTGGGATGGGGCCAGTGGTAGTCTTCCTGTCTCCTCGGTGCTTAGTGAGACACTTTACTTTTTGGAGTGCAGAATGGTCAGTGGGGTAAACTGAGGACAACACTCCCTGCCCTCATTGCCAGAGCAGTAACTTCAGCCCTGAGTTGGTTCCTCTGTGAATGGAGGGGAAGACGGGTTGTTTGGTGTTTGCCTGTGAAGGACACCTTGTTCCATGGATGTTTCCTAGAAATTCCCTTTCAAAGCAGATTCATCCAGATGAGCAGCCAGGCCCCAACCCAAGCTTCTGGAACTGGCCAGTCAGAGGCTGCTGAGGGATAAGGCCTTGCCATCACAGCCACTGGAAGAGCTTGCCTACAGAGCTCTTCCTGCGACTGTTCATGGCAGGCCTCCACCGGGAGACACTGTGAGGCACTGAAGGCTGTGGTGCAGGCCTGGCCCTTCATCTGCCTCCCACTGGGGGCCCTAGTGAGGGGACAGTGAAGCAACGGTGGCTTCACCAGGAGAACCTTACATACTGTGCTTGATGGGATCGATGCCCAGAAGGTTCACCCAAGATGAGGGTGATGTAGGTCACCTAGTAGGGCCAGGGGAGTCAGAGCAAAAAAAAACAGGTGGGGTCAGAAAGAATCAGGGAGGGCCAAAGGCTGGGCTGGAGACTCTGAGGGTGCCATGTGGAAGAGTTTGGGGAGGCCTGGATCCATTGCAAAGCCTCACTTAGGGAAAGGGCTTCTGGAAATGGAAGCAAATTAAATGAAGGAGTCACAGAAGGAACATGCACTCTCCTTCTCCCAGGGGTACTTAAAGGTTTTCAAAATGGGGATGTGGAGAAATCCCAGAGAGAAGCAGGGAGTGGAAGAGCTGCTGTCTGGTTGTCTTAGCCTATATCCTGACCCTATTAGTCCTCTTCTGTGTTGATCTCGAAGTGTCTTAGCCAATCCATTTGTCTCACAGGAGATGGAAACTATATGTGCTGGATTTACGGAAGCGTGCTCATAGGACTTCTGGAATGTTCGGTTCTGATCTGCAACCTGTGCATTCTTATTGATGGAGCCAGGGGCAAGCCAATCCCATGATTAAGAGGTAAACACTGGGAGGGTTCCAGGAGGGGAAGGAGAAGCAGCCCTCGCTCCACTGGAGGTGCTTCTTGACCTTTGCCTCAGGGAGGGCATCCCTGATTAATTCCTCTCTACCGCATTAAGGTGGTCAAGCAGAGGAAAGATTTACTACAACTGTGCTGTAAGACACTCAAGATTTGTGCCATATACAATCCAAAATATTAGGAAAATCGTGAAGATGGTGCAGCTGGAGTCAATCACCCTGGGATGGTTTGCTCCATCACCTGGGTCATGGTCAGCCTGCACAGGCTCCTGCTCTCCCACATCGCACGTTTCTTCTGATGTTTCTCCAGCAAAGGACGAGCAGTATGTTGGCCAGTCACCTCCAGTGCTTCTGTCTGCAGCATCTCCCGGGTGCTACATTGGACTCTGTTTCCTTTCTGGAAGGTCTTCTTGGACCAGGTGGTCAGGAGGAGTGGCAAGGCTTTTCTGCAGACCAAAGCCAGGCCATCTTCATTCCTTAAACAGCATTCTGTGTTGACTATGTGGCACCTGCCAGTGATGTAAAGTTTAGGGGACATGTTCTCCACATGTCTTCAATATTGTGTATAGAGTGGAATAGCTGCTTCAAGGATAGACACTGTTAGGAAACTCTATGATGGGGGATTTTGGCCTAGTGAGGGCAGACTCGAGAATTCTGCTTTAGGAATTGATGTCTAAGTTAAGATGGAAATAACTAAGAGAAGAGGGCATTGGTGAAGGGGGGAAAGTCCATCAAATGAGAGGTGTCAAAATATAAGCTCTGCACTTACCAGCTCTGTAAACATGAGCTGCCTCCTGCATTCCTCCCTGTCTGTAGCAGGATTGGTTTGTGCTCCCAATAAGTTATTAAGTGGGAAATACATTACTATTCAGGTGTGGGTGAAGGTGCAAGAGCAGAAAATTGTAAAACATTAATAGTTGCTATGCCCATGAAAAAGAGATGTAAGTGAACCCCCACAGGCTAGCAACACCAGGTGATTTCGCCAGATCTTACCCAGGTTTCCCTTTTATGGATTATGGTTATGGTTATGGATACTGATAGATTTAGGCTAAAGGTTAGGTTTAGGGATGTGATAGGTATATGGATAGGGTTAGGCTTAGGCTTAGGGTTAGGGAAAATGGAGCTCTCCCCAGCCCAGCTCCATATGCCCATAACAGGCCCTCCTGGGAAAGGGAACACCCACACCTCACTCCAGGGTGTCCAACCAGATCTCCGCCTCCAACCCACAGGCTGCCCAGACTAACCCTCTAAGAGTGTGTCTTCTCGTGTGTCGTCCTCCGTTCTAGAGCTAGTGCTAGGACTAGGGCTGGACTCGGGCTAGGGGTGGGGCTACGGCTAGGGCTGGGGCTAGGATTAGGGTTAGGTCTAGGGCCATGAGAGGGACATGGATACTCATAGGTTTAGGGTTAGGGATAGGAATAGATTCATGGATAAGGATAGCGTTAGGGTTCAGGTTTGGGGTAGGGTTAGAGATAGGTTTAGGGTCAGGATTTGTTTTAGGTTTATTGTTAGGGTTAGGGTTAGGATTAGGGAAATGACAGGGATATTGATAGGGTTTGGGTTTGGTTTCTGGTTTGGTTTAGGATTATGGATTGGGTTAGGGTTAGGGTTAGGGTTAGGGTTAGGGTTAGGGTTAGCGATAGAGACAGGGAATTGAATAGGGTTAGGATTAGGGTTAGGTTTAGGGATAGGATTAGGTTTAGGGATAGGGATAGGTTTATAGAAAGAGGGATAGGGTTAGGGTTAGTGCTAGGATTAGGTATAGGCTTATGGATAGAGATAGGTTATGGATCTGGGAAGGGTTTGGGATAGGGATAGCATTAGTTTAAGGGTTATGATAGGTATATGGATAGATTTAGGGTTAGAGTAAGGGTTAGATTTAGGATTAGGGATAGGGAAAGGGACAGAGATAGTTTTATGAAGTGCAATAGCATTAGGGTTAGGGTTAGGGTTAGGGATAGGGCTAGGGTTGTTTAAGGGTTATGATTAGGGTTAGGGGTATGATAGGGATATGGATAGGGTTAGGTTTAGGGATAGGGATAGGGATTGAGATAGGTTTATGGATAGGGACAGGGTTAGGGTTAGGGTTAGGGTTAGGGTTAGGGTTAGGGTTAGGGTTAGGGTTAGAGAGGTAGGGAGTGTAGATAGGGTTAGGGACACGGGAGAGAGGGTAGGTGGGGAGGTTCGGATTAAAGGGTAGGGAGGGTGTGGTTAGGTCAGGTATAGGTTATGGTAAGGGTCAGAGTTAGAGACAGGGATGGTATGGAGAGGGATTATGGTTGGGGTTAGGGTTAGGGATAGGATATGTTAACAGAATAGGGTGAAGCTCCAGTTTTAGGGTTATGGTTAAGAATGGGGATAGAGATGGGATTACGGTTAGGGTTAGGGTTTAGGGTTAGAAATTATCGGATATGGATAGGTTTAGGGTCGAGTTAGGTTTAGGCATGGGGATAGGGATTGAGAAAACATTTATGGATAGGATAGGGTAGGGTTAGGGAAGCTGAGTAGAGATGTAGATGGGGAGGGTTAGGGATAGGGAAAGGAGGGGTTAGGATAGGTTTAGGGTTAGGGGTGAGGGTTAGGATCAGGGTTAGGGATATTGTAGGGATATGGATAGGGTTTAGGGTTAGAGTTAGTGTTGGGGGTTAGGGTTAGGATTAGGGATTAGG